>NC_056728.1:835209540-835288401 GCF_019279795.1 Protopterus annectens | reverse complement strand
AATAATACTTGGGATGAAAGAATTCCTACCAGATTAACAGACCAGTACTGATTGCTATCAAAACCATTAATAATATTACCATTATCACTTCTCTCACATATGTTAGGTTTACCTTTTTTTGTTAAACACACATTTATTGAATTATCACTTGTGACACTACCAAATTTACATTTCAAATTGTGGACGGTGCAGTGGTGAGCAGTTGCATTGTCGCCAAACAGCAAGAGGTTCTCCAGTTTGATTCTCGGCTGGAGTGCCTTCTGTGCAGAGTCTACATGTCCTCCCTGTGTCTATGTGGGTTTTCTCTGGGTGCTCCAGTTTCCTTCCACATTACAAAGACATGCATTTGGAGCACTTCTCCCCAGACCTCCACTGAAAATTGGTTTTGTTCCAAGTCGGACTTTCCCAGTAAACAAATGTTAAATAAATAAATAAATTTACATTTATACAAAAGTAATCAAACTGTATTAACACATTAACAAACACTATACTTCACATATATTGCTATATATCATATAACCTAAGCAACATCACATACATTATTCAATTCCTGCCTCCCTTTTTTTAAACAAGAAACATCTTGATTAAACCATCACTTACGATATAAGCAATCATACATTTATATAAATGAAAACAAACCAAACTGACATAATCCTAGTTGAAAGCATTTTACATCACAAGCCATACTGACACACTCCCAGTTGCAGACATTATACATCACTTATAATCTACCCAATCATTTTCAGTCAAACATTACATGGCTCATTCAAGTCCTGCATTCTCTTAAACCTCATTCCTCCCTGTATGTATTGTTCCCAGAATTCCTATTTTTCCTATGCAGTTTGCTCTTACCCTTTTCTAAAGATTTTACTTCCAGTTGCCTTATCTGTTACTATATTCACTACTTCTAATATAGTAGGTTTAGATTCTGATTTCCATTTTGTAGTAATTTATTTATTTATTTTTTATTTTTTTATATATTTTTTTTTGGGCAGCCACCATAATTAAACACAGCAAGGCCTTACCATGTCTAGGCAATTGAGGTTCTGTATCATAGCTCAGAAAAATCATCTCCCTCGTCACACCAATCCGCCCACCCAGCATATCTGCTAGTGAATCCCGCAGGGAATCCTTAAAGTCTACCAACTCACCACACTCACATCAAATATGTTCCCAAGTACCTCTTTCTTCCACGTCACATCTCCAAAATTTGCTGTCTACCTGAAGTAAAATTCTCTGGAGTCTAGTTGGGGTATAAAAATATCTATGTAAACATTTCCAGGGAAAAGCCTAAATCTTCTGGATTTTGTTGCATGTTTGGAAGACATACATATATCCTCCCATTGTTTCATTGTGAATTGCTTATCCAATTTCTCTTCCCAATCCTTTCTAACCTCCTCTGATTGATTCTTATAGTTATCATGCAATATTTTGTGTGCTCGACTAATTATTCCTTTTATAACGGCAGCTTCTGTTCTAGATTCTACTAAAAACTCTACCAGTGCGGCTCTTTCATTTAGGACCCCCTTATTTTCTTCTCTTTGCCTATACTCTAATATCAATCCTTGGTAGGGAAGGCAATCTCTAACCTGCAGTCTAAATAAATTCTTGACCTCTTCCCATTCTATTACCTTTCCTTCTCTAGTTATTTGCTCCCAATACCTTGGCTCCTTTACCAGTTTTTTCCAACAAATTCCAGCCAATTGCCTATTGTCTATATCCCTAATTCCAGTCATCCCTATTGGCAGAATCTTCTTTCTCAATTACTGTGTTGGCTTAGATCTTAGAATACTTTCTGCTACTTTATGGATATAATATTCCGTATGATTATTGTTATTCTCCTTAAAGGCCTACATCCAAAATCCCAGTCTCTCCTTGTTTCTTGAGCTTCCCTCCTGTTTCAATATCATCCCTTTCCACTTTCAATTAGAATTTTCTGCTTGTGCAACTTCAGCTGTGTAACTCTGAAATACCCCTTCAAACTGGGTAATCACAATCTGCCCTGTTCTACTGGAAGAATCAGCTTATCCCACTTGACACTTGCTGTCTTCCCCTCTCAGATAAAGTCCTTCAGCTCTTTAATAATTGCTATCCACAACTTCTCCTCTGGCTGATAAAAATATGCCTGACCCGTGTATAAGAATAAAGGGACTAAAAACATTTTGATTGTTTCTGTTTTACTATCCATATCCATTTAACAAAGCTTCCATTTTCTCAGTTGTATTAGCTTTTGTTTAGTCTCTTCCCACATATCCTTAGCTGCCACACCAAAATCATTTTTAATCCATACTCCTAAAAGCTTCATTTTATAATTTCTCCATAAATATGGATAATGGTGAACCAATTAATTTGTGGGTAAATAATTTACCGCTATTGCCTTTCTTTTAGTTTCGTTCATTTTGTATCCTGAAAATATATGAAACTGTCTCAAAAAGTTCCATAACACTGTAATGTCTCTTTCTGGTTTTGCTGGGTATAAAATAAATACCATCTGCAAATAGAGCCAGTTTTTCTTGGCTACCACACCAATTATATGCTTGAATTTCTGAGTCTCTTATTTTCTTGCCAGTGGTTCTAAATATAATGCAAATAACAAAGGGGAAAGAGGACATCCCGCTTGGTTCCTCTGATCAAGCAGAAATTATCAGAGGACCCCACCCACTTTAATTGTCACCTCCAATTCCTCATATATCCTGCTAATCAACCTTATATTTTTTTCAGGAAATGCAAATGCTTCCATTGCCCTACTCATAAAGTCCCAGCTTACTCCGTCAAATGCTTTCTCTGCATCAAGACCAAACAACAACAATGGTATCTTCTTACATTCTGCTTTCCTCTGGATCATCAGTGTTCTGTTAATGTTGTCAAATGTTTGCCTCTGTTCCACAAAACCACACTGATCCATATCTATCAATTTTGGCCTTACTTTGATCATTACTTTAACTATCATAGACATGCACTTTATAATTGTGGTTTAGTATTGAAATGGGCCTGTATGAAGATGGGTCTGATGCATTTTTACCCTCTTTAGATATTAAAGCTATCACTGCTTTCTTCCAGGATGTTGGTACTTCTCCTCCTCTTAAAATACTGTTAAACAAAACCTTGCATATCTTTATCAGTTTTTCCCTCCTAGCTTACAAACTTCCGGAGGAATACCATCTATTGCTGGGGACTTTCCTGTAAATTGTTTATACATCACAATTTTTATCTCATCTCCTCCTACCCTAACAGTTAGTAATTGAGCCTCATCTATCTCTAACCTTGACATATTTAATTCTTCCATAAACATTTTCATTTGTATTTTTCTTGATTTTCATATGTCTGTGTTTTATACAGGCTTTCATAGAATTTCTGAAATATTTCTAATACCTATACAGGATGTCTTCTTACTTCCTTGTTATAGGCTCCCTAAACTTGGTGACAGCCCTTTCTACTTTCTGTTGCCTGAGACATTGTGCTAAAAGTTTTTGTGCTCTACTATTATTATTAAAAAAACAGTTGTTTAACAGCAATCTTTCTAAACTTGTGCATATTATCAAGGTAATTTCTTATTTTCTGCTTAACATTCTGAGGGTGATCCTCTTCTTGTTGTGTGAGATTCCTCCTATTCTGCAATATTTTAACGTCAGTCCCTCTAAATAATGTTGTTACTTCTTAACCATAGCTCCCTTTCTTTTATTTCTACCATATTTTTAAACTCCATTTTAATTTTATCCCACTCTCTAGCTATATTTTCAGAAGAAATTTCTATCCTTGATAATAGCACCTAAATTATTTTCAACAAATAGGTAGTGTCAGTGTCTCATTTTTATTTCATTACCCTGTGTTTTTTATTTTAGTTATTATTGGCACATGATTTGAAATAGTTATTGGGTGCATATCAAGGCCTTCAATTAAATGCACACATTCCTGTGAAATGTAAATTCTGTATAGCCTAGCCCAGTTTTTATATCTTGGAGGAAAATATGTAAATTCACTCTGAACTCCAATTACTGAATTCACATCTTCCATACCAAATATTTTCATACATGTCTCCATAAATCTACCATCCATTGTATACTTTCCCTTCTGGGCCCCCCAGACACATCTTCCCTGTTGCAAATTACATTCCAGTCAGCACCTATAAGTAATATTCTTTACTGCAACTAATTATTTCTCCTAGAATTTTCTTAAGCTCCATTATAGCAGTTTTAAATAGAATATAAATACATGCACATGTAATCTTCCTCCCTTGCCAGTAGCACATTAGCACTACAAATATGCCATTATTATCTTTTTATCCTCTTCTATCACTATTGGAGCTCGTCTTGCAATTAATAGAAGTATTCCGCTTTTCCTTTGTCCCAGGTATTCTATTGAATAACCACCCTGAAAACCCTTCTTTATCAAATTCATGTTCAGTTCTTTCTAAGTGTGTCTCTTGTACTACAGCTATTTGCACCTACATTTTTAATACAGTTCACTACTCTTTCTTTTTTGTATTTATCTGTGAGACCATTGACATTTAAAGACATTAAAGAAAGATCAGTGCATTATAAAATGATTATTCTCACCTTTTATGTATAACACTTTTTGTTAAATGTCTAGTTCCAGCTTTTGTGTTACATGCATACACTGTTTGATGGGTTGAACTTTTATATAGTTGTTTCTTGTCATATCTATTTGAGCCTATGTCACATCTTATAAATCTTTTTATTTTATTGAAAACCTTAAAAAAACACAACCCAGTACCCCTTAAAACCTATTAACTTAATACTAACATACAAAACAATGTACCTCTTCAAATACTGAAGTGTTGCCCTCCTAACAGAAACAAAAGTCCCAAAGTGACAGCCACACTCACAGACTTGAGTTAATCTAAAAGAAATGTTAAACATGCTAAGACACATGATGCAGCCTGGGCCTCTACTAAGTGCTAATTGGTTTATATTTTCTTTATCGCTCTCCCAGCTGGGAAAACCCCTGAATGCTTTCAGAGAACATTATGTCCTAGCCAATTTCTCTTCTCAGTTTCTTCAGCCAATCACTCTCCACCAGCCTGTAGCCAGTTTCTCTTTATCAGATTGTCTCCATGGAGACACAAGAACCAGGCAGCCAGTTTCTCTTTATCAGATTGTTTCCATGGAAACATGAAGACCAGCTTTAGAATTCCAACTGAGTATATATGAATTTGCTAGAAAAAGACTCATATTATTCAATATTATTTTTCATTTACTTGCTTACTCTTAAAGCTTGTTACTAATTCAAGCTAATGTCCTTAATCCAGTCATTTCCTCATGCATGAATGAGAAAAATCATATCATTTTTTCTTTTGTCATGCTCTTTTAACTAGGCTTTTTTCAGTGCATTGCCTACAGTTCTAAAAACTGAACAAGAGAAAGAGAGAGGGGAGAAATAAAAAACAGCAGCACCTGTTTACAATCCCCATTACACTTTTATAGCATGCAAAGAAAACCATACACCACAAAAATAGCCCTAGTAAGAAAAAATGTCTTTACTTACAGTTAACTTTCTCCCTCCTCTTCCCCTCCCTAAAGTATTAGTTTGAACATTAATGACATGAAGTAGGGCATATGGTTTAGAGTCCCCCACAAGTCCAACAAATTTTGAAAAAATCCAGAAATTTCCAGCTTTTCTTGTTCTGCCATATTTCACACATACAATTATTGCATTGTAATCCCACATTAAGTTACTGGTTTTATTACTGTTCATCTCCATTTCCCAAATCCTGTCTCTGCTTAATTTCCAATCTAGTCAATGCTTGTGCTCCCTTTCTTCACTCCAACATTTTCCAGTGAAACCCTGAAAAAAGTTTCACAGGTATAGTCTCTCTGTGGTCTTTATTACCAGATGAACAAGAAGTAGAATTTCTTTCTGTTTCACAGCTCACTTTTTGTTTGAGAAACATTTGTATTTCCTCCTTAGCATGTACGTTATCAAAAAATGATTATGACCCTCCAGGGAAGAATACTTTGAAGACAGCTGGGTATAGCAGTTTGAATCTTACACATGCATCTCAACATTCCCTGAGTAGTGGAATAAATTTGCTTATCTTCTGCCTGATATACAATGAGTAATCATTGTCCACCGATACTCTACTGTGTCCCACTTTTAGTACTTTGTCCTTCTGCCACAGTTTTGTCAAAATCAACTCCTTCTGCTGCTAGGGGTGCATCTTTACTTTTAAAGGTCTAGGTTGCTTTCTCATAGCCAGGTTGGGAGCATACTCACAATATGCCCTTTCAACTAACAATTCCTGCTGTGGAATACCAGTTCAGTTGCTTATTTGTGCTTTGATAAAATTAATGTAGTCTGTTCCTTCCAGCTTCGCTGGTATAGCTGAAAATCTCAGGTTTTCCCTAGGTGCTCTGTCCTCTAATTCTATTATTTTATGAAACATCTCTTCCTGAGCTGTCTCACATTCAGCCAGCATTTTCTTCATTTTGACCTCTGATTTTTGCAGTTTTATCACCTCATCTGAATATTTATTTAAAGCTTCTTCCATTTTTCCAGCCTTTTGTTGTTTGTGTTGATATACTCCATCAGTGTTTCATTTATTTTAAACCAGGTCTGTGTGCAGTTGTCTTACATCTTCCTGTAGGTTACTGGAATTTATGTTGGGAGGTTGCACTGTTTTTTGCTGAACAGCTGCCAAACTTTCCCCAGTCAGTGTTTCTTCCTCACTTTTTGTAGCTGATTTTTTTTCCATGTCATCTGTAGTTCTTTTTCTTGGCATCCAGGCAGTAGACTTACTAGCTAGTTACTGCAATTTACCCATGAACACAAGTCTACTGGCCTTCTCTGCTGAGTTTCTGTTTTCACACTGGAAGAGTTAGAATTAAGCTGTTACTCAATGTGTAGCCATCTTGTTTCTGTTTTCACACTGGAAGAGTTAGAATTAAGCTGTTACTCAATGTGCAGCCATCTTGGAAGGCCATGTTAGGTTTACCTTTGACTAAAAGTTGTGCTCTCTTGACTTCAACTTCTTTGCAAAAAAAAAATGGCGAGCTCTGGCAACTGAAAAGATTCAAGTAGAATATCTTGCCTGAAATTTGTCACACAGAAACAAAAGTATCTAACTGTCATATTACTCTGTGGTTTAATAATGTCATGAAACTCTTTCAACTACCAATAACATGCCATGGAATTTACTTCTTAGCAATCTTCTTACTCTACACCACTTACTAGATTCTCAAGGGCTTATAAATTAGCTTCAGCTGCACTAGTATAACACATATGAATTACTCATTACATTTTAATAGCTAGAACACTAATCATGCTTGACTGGTCTTCTAAAACTATATACTACCACCTGAGATTCCAGCCCTCTACCAAGCTTTGCTTGGAGGTCAGCAGAATCATAAATTTTCAATGAGACAGAGTTTCTAAGACAGTTATTGTACAGCTATCAGCCTCATGCCTCAGTGTTTCAGTGTATAAAGGTTTAGACTTTGAGCCTGCATTTTAGGCTTTCAAAGAAAATCTACAACCAGGGCGGCCATGGTGGTGCAGCAGTTAGCATTGCCACCTCACAGCAAGAGGTTCTCCAGTTTGATTCTTGGCTGGGCTGCCTTCTGTGTGGAGTCTACATATCCTCCCTGTGGTCGCGTGGGTTTCCTCTGGGTGCTCCGGTTTCCTCCCACATCCCAAAGACATGCTGTAGGTGGATTGGACACTCTAAATTGGCCCTAGGTGTGAGTGTGTGCATGTGTGTGCCTTCTATGGAAGGCTGGGTGCTGGGCTGGCAACTCCATGCTATAAAACTCCACTGCCAATCGTTCTGCAGACCGTTGTTCCACTGTGGCAACCAGTAACTAGGAAAAGCCGAAAGAAGAAGAAGAAGAAAGAAAATCTACAACCAACTACTCTTTCCTACTTCTTTCTTAAAGGACTCTAAGGAATTCAAGCTTCTTAAAAACTGAGGTAGAGAATTCCACCACCATCCATATCTAATATGAAAAGTCATAGGTTCATAGGTTTATAGATTACTATTAGGCTAACTGCCCTTATGGGCCATTTTAAGTCTAACCAATTACCTCATGTGAGGTATAGCTCCTTCCCACAGCAAAAATGGCACTGTAGCATTTCACACATCTTTCATTACTTAAACATTTCCATTGTCTGTGTAAATCTCTTGAGTGATCCCTTTTCATTAGAATTTTGTAAAGTTCGCTAAGAATTTGGTTTTGAAACCAATACTAATGTATTTGTATTCCTAAAGTTTAAGTATGGAGAGAAAATTGAAATCCCTACTATAGCTTCATAGTTATCATCGTGATTACTTTTATAAATCGACATTAAATCTTCTAAGTCAGTAGTTGATTGTAAACAGACAGAGCTACTTTAATCTTTTCCTGTATCTCAGAGTAAATGTGCCTTGTGAAATACCTTTGAAGCCTTTCCAGCCTGTGTATAGCTTTCTTCTTATAAATACAAATGACCACTCCATAATCCAAGATAGATCTTACAACAGATTTCCAGACTGCTGTTGATGGTCCTTAGTATTATTTTTATTTCATAGTAACACTTTTAATGACATCATTCATGTATGAATCATAAAATAATTTTATTCATCAACGCTATCACCTCTAGAATATGATCACCAATTGAACGAGGATAACAATTATTTTTAAGCGCATTACTTTTTTTTTTTTTTGCATTAAATTCTGTATTGTTAAATTTAGCCCAAGGTACAAGTTAGTCCTACATATTTTGCAGATTAAACTGATCATTTGCTATGTTTTCTATAATTCATATTTTCATGTCATCTGCAAACTAACTGGTAGAACTGTCTTTTACCAATTGAAATCCAGACATAAAAATAATAAAGAGTGTGGAACCAAGCACAGACCCATGTGGAACTCCTGATTTATTTTTGCAACTATCTATAGAATAGTGTGTGTGTGTTGTACCTTTAAGAAGCATTTCCAAGAACAGCACATGCATATAAATAGCAAGCACATGCTAGCTTCAGTGCCATTTTGAGAGTGCAGCCAGAATGTGAACATATTTGAGTATGATAGTCAGTTTATCAGTTTATCTAAATTAAAGTAACTAAGCCTCAATCCTGATGTGTTTGTACATAATAAAGCTGCTTGAACAGAACCCACAGCTGTTTGTTTTATCCCGACCAAATGAGCAACATAGTGTCAGAACTGGGATTCCAGAGACTGTTTTTCAGAGCTACGAGGTGAAGAGTTAACAGCAAAGGCAAATTAAGTGAACTGAGTGCAGAAAAAGGCCCAGAAACGAACTAAAGGTAATGAAAACTCGCACAAATTATTTATTTTATTAAAAAGACAAAATGGAGCATTACAAGGGCACAGAACACATTATTAAGCAAACGGATAGCATGGAAACATTTATTAAGTAAATGAAAGGCACAAAAAAAGCTCATCGATTAAACAAAATATTCGAAGTTAAGATATATGATAAAATGATTATCAGAAAAGCACATAAGGGATTCAGAATTGCCTTTGAATTGCAAAACAAGCATGTTTAGAGCATAACAAGCACAAGAGATCAAAAGCCAGGAGAAACTTTTGCAGCTTATATTACTGATCTGAGAAACAAAGCTAAAATGAGCCGGTTTGGTGATTTAAATGATGAGTTAATAAAGGACAGGCTTGTGTGTGGTATTAATAATGTTGCCATGAAAAATATTTTGTTTCATGATAAGTGATTTAACACTGAGGAAAGTTATTGTGATTTGTCCAATCCATGAAGTTACAGAAAGGCACATAAGTATGCTTGCAAGTGATAAGAGCATGGTTTAGCAGGCTCCAGAGCAAATATAGACAGCATGCAGCATATGGCTAGCAGAAACAGGCCTAAGCACATGACAGCTGTAGTCCCTGCAAGTTCCACAGGGAGATCTCGTAGTCTTCCACCAAGTTCTAAGACTAGTTTAGTAAAATGGAAATGCTCAGTGCAGTACAAGGGTGAGTCAGCAAAACCCAAGTCAAGCTTTATTGTTAACTGTCACAATTGTGGTGCCAACCATGAGTCTAAAAGAGAAAGGTGATTAGCATTTAGTCAGCAATGCCACAAGTGTAAAAAATTTAACCATTTTCAAAAGTTTTGCAAATAAAGTAAACCACACTCAGAAAGAAGGGTCACTCAAAAAAGCAAACTGATTATGTAGGGTTGCCGTATACTTTCTATGTAGATGGTGTATCGGTAGTTGGTGAAAAGATTAATGCAGTAGATTTATTGGCAAAGAATGAAGCATTTTGTACTGTCCTGATAAAGAGTAAACCCACAGAGCTCAAAGCAGACACTGGTTCAAAGTATAATGTTATGTCAGCAGAAACATTTTCTAAAGTGAGAGCTGGTGAGCAACTTAATGTGGCCAGTTGTCCAAAACATGTTGCTTATGGAGGTAATGAAATTTAAACCAAAGACTCAGTCTTGCTTCATATTATTTGGCTGGGAACAGTTACAGCTTATTATTCTATGTAGTCCAAGGACCTGTGCAGTTATTATTGGGTCTTAGAGACAGTTCGAGAATGAATCTGCTTTCCTTTACCAAAGAAGTCCATCATATAAGCACATGTCACACTTCCAGTTTCACTGATGCTATTTTCTCAGAATACACTGATGTTTTCAGTGATAAGCTAGCAAACTGCCAGTTGTGTATTCTATGAAGTTGGACCCAGAGGTCAGTCCAGTTGTCAGACCAGCAAGAAGAGTTCTAATAGCTATGCAGAACAAAGCCAAGGCACAGCTGGATAAAATGGTGCAGCAAGGTGTAATTTGTCCAGTTACAGAACCTACTGAATGGGTGTCATCCATGGTAGAACCTCACAAAAAAGGCTCAGATGAAATCAGAATAGGCATTGACCCAAGAGTTGAACAAAGCATTAAAGAGACCTCATCATCCTATGCGTACAGTTGAGGAAGTCACAACCCTGACACTGAATGCCATTGTTTTTTCTGTCTTGGATGCAAAGAGTTCATTTTGGAAAGTGATGCTTGATCACAAATCTTCACTACTGACTACATTCTTTACCCCATATGGAAGATACAGATTCCTCAGAATACAATTTGGAATAAATTCTGCAAGTGAAGTATTTCAGCATGCAATGGAGCAAATTTTTTCAGGTTATCCAGGTGCCATAACAGTAGATGATTTATTGGTCGGAGGCAATGGTGAAGAGGAGCGTGACAGAAACCTCAGGAAATTCTAGACAGAGCATGTGAAGTGAACTTGAAGCTCAATCCTCTGAAGTGCAAATTCATACTACCAGAAGTTACACATGCACATCATTTATTTACTAGCACTGGCTTACAACCAGACCCATCTAAGCAAGCAGCCATTCTTGAGATGCCAGCACTGGATAATGTTCAAGCTCTACAACATTTCTTGGTATAGTCAACTATTTGGGCAAGTTTATATCACACTTCAGTGAGTTGACAGTGCCTTTGAGAGAGCTGATGCACAAGAATGTGTTTCTTTTTTTAAAATGCGTGTATATTTCTTTTATTTTAGGCAGATTTAAGAATGTGTTTCTTTTTTAAAATGCCTGTATATTTCTTTTATTTTAAGCTGTTATAAGAATGTGTTTCTTTTTTTTAAATACTTGGATATTTATTTTATTTTAGACAATGTAATGTTTTATCTGATTAATGACTGTTAATTGAATTTGTTGTTTTATTGGTTGGCTGTGTCATGTGCTATTATGCAATGAAGGATATAAAATGTACTATATTTTTAAATGAATTGTAATGATAACTGAGGAAGGGTGTTTCTCAAAAGCTTTTATCTTGTATAATAAATTAAGCATTTCTACTACTGTGGACTTACTATTTTTATGAAAGTGAATATATCCACATTTTGCATCGTGGCCACCCAGGTTCTGATTCAACCAAAAGAAGGGTGAGAGGACTAGTATTTTGGCTTTCTCTAGCAAAAGACATTACTAAAGTACTTTCTTCTTGTTCAGTATGCGACAGTACTAAGCCACATTTGCAAAAAGAGCCACTTCAGCTAAGTCAAGTTCCTGAACTACCTTGGTCAACAGTAGCCACTAACATATTCGAGTGGAACAATCAGCATTATATAGTGTTGGAAGACTCTGATTTGAAATAGTTTGAGATCGATTTGCTACCTAACCTAACGCCCATTGCTGTTATGACTAAGTTGAAACATCATTTCTCAGTCCATGGTAGTCCACAGAAGCTTATCTCCGACAATGGTATGCAATTTACCAGTCAGTTGTTTCAGAAATTTGCAAAAGAATGGGACTTGTACATGTTAGTAGTAGTCCTGAATACCCACAGTCAAATGGGTTAGCTGAACATGTAGTACACAGTGCAAAGCAATTACTGGAGAAGTCAAAGCATGACAATACCGATACCCTTTTGAATTTACTCAATCTCAGAAACATATTCCGTGACAATATACTTGGCTCGCCTTAGCAGAGACTTCTATCTAGGCAAACCAGAACAACCTTGCTTATCAGGTCCAGTTTGTTGAGGCCTAAAGCTAAAAACAACAGAGCAATCAGAGCTCAACTATTCAGAAAGTGTTCTTTCCAGAAGTCCAGCTATGATAAATTGAGCAGATTTCTTTGTCCACTGAAAGAAGGAGAGAGTGAGGATACAAACAGCGTAAGGTTTCGACCAGATTGGACAAGTGACAGGTATATGTGCCAAGCCAAGATCCTACTTTGCAGAATATGATGGTGTGGAATGCAGGAGAAATTGCACATATCTTCTTCCTGTATCAGAACCGATATCGCAGCATTCTTCCTCTGATACAGACTCTAGATCTCAGCACAATCCAGACAATGTTCCTGTCGCAGAATGTGTCTTAACTCCTATTTCCATTCCTGATGATGTTCCTGATGTTCCCAAAGTTGTACATTCAGTAGACAGTCCCAGTTGCTAGACCTAGTTCTAATTTCTATGTCACACGATTTGGTCATATTTCCAGACCTAGTGTGAAATACACAGCAACCTGGACATAATTGTTTATATGTATTTAGTGCTGTATAATTGCATGTTAAAGAATTATTTCAGTATCAATTGCATGTCAATTAATGTTGTCAGTAATGCATGACTCATTTCTCAAAGAGGGAGGATGTAGAATAATGTATGTGTTGTACCTTTGAGAAGCATTTCCAAGGACAGCATGTGCTAGCTTCAGTGCCATTTTGAGAGCGCAGGCAGAGTGTGAACATGCATGAGTGTGATAGTCAGTTTGTTTATAGGTTTATCTAAGTTAAAGTTATTAAGTCTCAATCCTGATGTGTTTGTAGATAATAAAGCTGCTTGAACAGAACCCACAACTGTTCATCTGTTTTGTCCTGACCAGACGAGCCACACTGTCTGAGTAACTATTGCCTATTCTAATTTTGTCACTCCTGTTCTCAAACCAATTAGCTATCCACCTGCCTAAAAATCTATTCACCTTGTCTTTAGACAAAAGGCTCATAATTCCAGTGTGAGTGACAGTGTCCAACACCTTTGCCAAATCAAGGTAAACTATGTCCACTGCCTAGCCCTGATCCTTAACTTCCCAAATATATCGGTAGAAATTCAATGAGTTTGTAAGACATGTTTCCTGTAAAGACTTGTTAAGAAATGTATTTGCACATGGTTATGTTGGTACCTAACAACTCTATGACTATTACTTCAAAGTACTTACCCAAAATGCTAGTTACGCTAGTGGGCCTTAGTTGTCCAGGGAATGAGCATCTTTTCCCTTTAGAACAGCACAATTGCCTCCTTCCATAATATATGGACATAACAGCACTTTAAGGTTTCCTAAAACAGAAATAGCAGACATCTTGTTATACTATCAACAATATTTCCTAAAAATAATATGTTTAGTCTACCTGGGCTTGCTGAGGTTGTAGTTTTTCTTACTTCTAATTTAAGGTAATTATACGACATATATCTTTGCCTTCAAATGCAACTGCATCATTGAAGATTATAGCAAATAGCTGTTTGGTATCTAAACAGTTGAAGTAAAGACACTAGTCTCTTTTACTCAACAGTCATTCCAACAATAGTTAAACCCAGACTGTTTTCTTTATGTAGTCTTATGTGCTTGAAAAATGCCTTCTTATTGTCTATGGTATGCATTGCAAGATCTTTTTCATATCTAAAGCGCATTTGCCTAAGAAGTTTTTTAAATTCCATATTAGTTTTATGATATTTATTCAAATTGTACTCTGTTGGATGGGATTTACAGTTTATCCATAGTATATTTTCCTGCTTCTAAGTGTATCTAACTGCCCTGTCCATCATATCAACCTATTTTCCTTTCCTTTTAGTGTATATTTGGCACACATGTATCACCATTTCTGTTTATGACACTATAAAAAACATTCCAGGAATCTTCAGTATCTAGTTGCTTGATACTAACTTACCATTTCCATTATCTTAAATTAATATTTATAGAATGAAAGCCAACTCTATAATAGACGTTATAGTTTCTTTATTTTTGCCTCTAACCATTTATTGGCCAGTTTTCAGAGAAATATTCTGAACCACAAAGTTCAAGTAAAATTGATAAAGAAGAGATCTTTATCTTCTCCTTTATCTAAATCACATCAAAAGGTTTACTGACAATTTGAATATAGCCATACATACTGCCTAAAACTATAATGTCACTGAGGATCACTATATGAAGACAAGTTCTTCCAATCAATACTTTGCTCATTCATCTTCAGCTATGATGCCAAATTTTTCGGTAAATAAACCTGGCAATGCTCTTATAATTCCCCTCACTTCATCTTTTGATTTATTAATGGGGTGATAGAACAAACCTATTTTCATAGGTGGGCCATTCGATATAGTCTTAACCTGCAGAAATCCAACACTAATCCCCTTAAGTAACAAATGAAGGTGAAGTGAATTTTTGAATACAATGCTATTCCACTTCCATTCTTATCATTTCTATAATTATGAAAGCCATTGTATCCATTAATTGGTAAGGGCTTATGTGAATTTCAGAACCAAGTTTTGGTTATAAGGACTACTTCACTGGTAACTTTAGCTTCCAAGAAAGGGAACTTATTGTTTAAACTCCTAGCATTGTTTGGGAATGGTATGTTGTTTTCTGTCCTTATCTACCATGCTATCTACCTTCTTTAAGACAATTCAGTCACTTTAGTTAATCAGCATGATCTTGTCCCCAGTGTGTCTCAAATGAAGTTTATCTTTGCCAATATGCATTAACATACCTTCCAAAACTGTTGTTTAACAGAGGCCTCTAAGCATTCTCTACTTAATAAGTTTGTAAATGCATGGGCCACATTTTCAGAGTCTTGTTAAATCTCAAGGAGGGGATTATGTCCATATTACATGTGAGAAAAAAAGAAGCTATGTACTTACCATAACGTTCCATGTTTGTTATCCATCTTGCTTTCATTCTTATTGGTTGGGCTCAGAACCGATCCTTGGTTCCGTCTCGGCCGCATTCTAAAGCTCAGAGTCTTCCACTTGGCTCGTGGCTGAAAACATATCCCATGATTCACTAAAGTGCCTCCTCAGATCTTGTTTGCCGATACTTATAGCAAGTATCAACCTGTACAGAATTAAAGGAAATTAAAGTAAGCAATGTGAAAGTCAGAAAACTTCCTTGGTGGAAGGAAAAAAAATTCCTCTTGGTCATCCAGAAGCTCAAGGTTGGGGAAAGGTGGGTGGGTCGTAAGAATGAAGGCAAGATGGACAACAAACATGGAACATTATGGTAAATACATAACTTCTTTATGTTATGTTGTCCTATCTTGCCTTAATTCTTACTGGTTGGGGCAGCATCCCTACCACCATATTTCCTGGGTGGCTCACAGAAATATATTCTTCAGGACAGTGGAACCAAAAGAGGCCCTGTCCATGGAGGCCATGTCTACCTTATAATGAGTAATGAAGGTGTGAGGCTTGGCCCAAGTTGCCGCAGTGCAAATATTATTAAGTGGCAGTCTAGCCTGAAATGCAGATGATGTTGCAATCGCCCTTGTGCAGTGACCTTTGATTTTAAAGGGAAGATGTCTCTTGTTAGAAGTATATATAAATCTGATACACTTTGAAAGCCATTTTGAAAGCGTAACTTTTGAGACAGGATCACCTTTTTTTAGCTTCTGAGAAAGAGATGAACAGCTGATCAGATTTCCTGAAAACTTTAGTTCTGTGTAAATATAAGTGAAGTCTATTCACGTCCAACTGATGGAGTGCATATTCTGCCTTGTTGCCATAATTGGGGGAAAAACACTGGTAGCTCTATCGATTGATTAAGATTAGTTTCTGAGCACTGTTGGCAAGAAAGATGGATTAGTTCACAGAGACACCCTGTCCTTATGGAAAATCATATAAGGAAGTCTGATTGACAAACCTTGAAGCTCAGAGTCTCTTCTGGCAGAAGTGATAGCAATCAGTAAAATTATTTTCCATGATAAAAATGTAATATCACATGTTGATGCGGGCTCAAATGGAGGAAGGATCAGATGTGATAGCACAAAATTTAGATATCAAGGTGGTAGAGGGTCTTTGATGGGAGGTCTTAATAAACAGGTGCCCTTTAGAAATGCTCTGCATAATCTGTGGGACATCAAATTTGGAGTTACATCACCTATATGAAAACTGGAAATTGCAGCCAATTGAATCTTGAGAGTAGCTGCAATGGAGCCTTTATGAAACATTTTTACCAGAAAGTCCAAATAGAGCAGATTGGCACAGAAAAGGGGCCGAGATTTCTTTCTGAACCCCAATAAAATAATCTCCTCCATTTACTGAGATATAACTTTCTGGTAGAGGACTTATATGAAGAAAGTAGTATGTGCTTTACTGCTGGCATTAGAGTAGGAAGCCTGACTATATTTGGAACTGGAGCAGCCAAGCTGTCAACTTGAGGGTCTAGAGGGAGGGGTGGTGTACTCCCGATATATGAGTTAGAAGGTCCAGAACTGGGTCCAGAATCCATGGTTCCTCCTGAAGATGAGGCCAGAGGAAGATGAACCTAATCTGATGAGGCCAGTATGGGGCAATGAGGATCAGCCTGCTTTCCAAGGATATGGCTTTCTGGATGACCTTGGGTATTAGAGGAAAGGGAGGAAAAGCATAAAGAAGTCCTAAGGGCCAATCTTGCACAAGTGCGTCCCTTGGTGACTCCCCTGGTGGGGGACTAGGGCAAAATAGTTGCTGCATTTGGTGCTTAAGGGGGTGGCAAAGAGGTTTCAGCAAGGCTGGCCCCATTTTTAGAAAATACCTTCCGCTATTTCTTGCTTTAGGGATCACTCGTGAGGCATGAGTATTGTCCAGCTGAGTCTGTCAGCCATCACGTTGGATTTCTCCGGGATGTACATTGCCACTAGAAAGTGTTGGGAAGATGTTGCCCATTGCCATACTCTGAGTGCCACTTGACAAAGTGGGTAAGATCTGGTTCCTCCTTGCTTGCTTATGTACCAGACCACTGACATGCTGTCTGTCTGAATTGCAATCATTCCTAGTGGAATAGAGTCCTAAAGTGCCTGCAACGCCAAGAGCACAACTCTCATCTCTAGGACATTAATATGCAGATGGTCCTCATGATCCTGCCAGGTGCCTTGGATGGTCCTCCCTAGATAATGCCCACCCACCCTATCTGGGAGGTGTCTGTGGTCACCGTGGCTATTGGCTGTTGAGGGAGAAAGGGACAACATACTGTCATGTGGCTGGAAAGAAGCCACCATCTCAGGTCTCTCTCTTGCAAGATTCCATGATCATGATTTGATGGGACATAGGTAGTTCCTGTAATAGCCATTGGGTAAATAGAAGCCATTGAAGAATTTACATGTGCATGCGAGCTAAAGGAACTAAAGTTAGTGCTGCTGCCATGGTTCCCAGGACTCAAAGAACTATTTTTTGCTTTTACCCTAGTCTTTGACAAGAGATTTAAGATTTGCTGCCTGAGTAACAAAACTCTTTCTGCCGGCAATCTTGCTATCATAGAGACTGTGTCTAGGTGTGATCCTATATAGATGATATGTTGAGATGGCAAAAAGGCAGATTTTTTTGAATTTATAGTAATCCCCAAGTGTGAACAGAGTTGTAAGGTGGCATCCCTTGCTTGTTGAAGTAGATGCTTGGTGGTGGCAGTTAGGAGCCAGTCGTCTAAATATGGAAACACTTGAAATCCTAGATGCCTCAAGTGGGCCGTAACCACTGCCATGCATTTGGTGAACACTCTGGGGGCTGTATGTAGTGAGACTAAAGGGCAGAGATCAAAACTGGTAGTGACTGGCTCCCAGCCGGAAGTGCAGATGACTTTGTGATGGCCTGTCCATTTTTATGTGGTAGTATGCATCCTGGAGGTCTATAGAGCACATCCAATTGTCTTTCCCTAAAAAGGGAAGAATCAACTGCAGTGTCACCATCCAGAACTTGGTCTTCTTTACAGATTAATTTAATTTGCTGAGATCCAAGCTGGGTCTTCAGTCCCCTGTTCTTTTTGGCACTAAAAAGAATCTTGAGTAAGTTCCAGATCCTATTTAATCTGCAGGGACTCTTTGAATGACTCTTTTGTGGCACATGCTGCAAGATTCCTGTAGGTGCATGGCACCAAGACAGTAGATACACACCATGTGTCCATCAGTCAAGGATATCTTCTGCGGGGACTCTTTGGATGTCTCTGTTGTCTAGCAACTTTTGAATCTCTATGGTTGCTTGATCCCTTTGACTGGGTGGAATGTCTGGGATATTTTTCATGATTGGGATGGAAAGGTAGCCTCTGGATATTATGCTTTGTACCCATCTGTCTCTTGTTATTTCTCACCAGGCTTTCAGGTACAAAAATAAATGACCCCCCCTGACTGCCTCCAGAGGTGGGCAGGCAGGCCTCCCTTCAGGAGCACTGGAAGGGTCTAACACAAAAGAAATCATGGTTGCTCTGGTTCTGTGGACCCCCTCCACCTCGAGTGCAGTGTCTGCCATTATTACCTCCCTCTCTGCCCCTGGGGAAAGGTTCACCTCGTGCGTCTTCAAAAACTCCCTGGGATTTTTTGAACCACATTTCTCCCCCTTTGGACCCTTAGGACATGGTCTCAAGGGTACCGAAAAACATACTCCAATGGCAGAAAGAGTTTTTCCTTCTTGCTCGCATCTGGTTAATGTATTTTTGACTTTCAGTCCAAACAGTGAGGAACCATCGAAAAGGGCATTGACAAAGGTAGACTTAAAGGGTTCCACAAAGTTACACAAGTACATCCAAGAGTGTCTCCTTAGGGAAATTCCTGAACTTGCTGTTCTATTCGCTCCATCTGCTGCATATGAGATGAGTCTCATGGAGGAGTTCACTATGGAGGTTAAGGTGGATAGCTGAGAGATCACATTATCTGAAGCCCCTGCAGCTAATGAACCTTGAAGAGTATCTTCTAGCTCCTTCAGGAGATCTCTCTATAGCCTTGTGAAGTGTGCCAAGTAATTCAGCAATCTGTGGGCAAAGGTCGCTGAAGAAAAGACGCGCTCTCCAACAGATAAGACTCTTTAAGTGGATGGACAGATGAGGATGTTTTGGCCGCTTCCTTCTTAGTGGATGCTGCCACCACCGTAGCATCCACAGGAATGGCCTTAGAAAGAAATTGTTTATTATCTGGGGCACTAATAAAATTGTTAGGCCTCGGAGGGACTGGTTCCACTGCATCTGGAGACTCCCACACCTTTTGACAAGCTAGTTCCATGAGTTCATCAAAAGGCAGAGATACCCAGGAGGCTAAAGGTTAAGATCCGAAGGCTTTCAGGTACACTCTGACTCCTCCTCAGAAGGGTTGATGGACTTCCAGCCACCTCTCTGCTTAAGGATCTCTAGGATAGCTGCAAAGGAGATATCATCAGAGGGCAACTGTGGGGACCCCTCTGATTCCTCGAGGTCAGTGTCAGATGTAAGAGACCCATCCAGGAGTCAGTATGCTTCCTCTTGCAAAGCCTCTTCTGGGTGCCCTCTTCAGAAGGGTATTCTGGAGAGGTTTTGGAAGATGAAAGTTCACCCGATGGGGTAACCTGAGGCTTAGGATCTCCGCTAATCTGTGGTTGGGGTGGTGCAGAGACAGAAGCCAGTGCCTTTGGGGAAGACTGTCAGAACCTCCGTGTAGAGCTGTGTGGGAGGACAGCACACTCCTCATCAGCTCAGAAGTCCCTCTCCCCTGATCCGAGGATCCCTCTGGCTCTGAGGAGGCAGAGGAAATCCCCAGAACCAAGGGAGCCAGTTCCAAAGCTGATGTAGGCACTGAGCTCACCCGCGCCGAGGCATCAAGAGTTAAACTGGGACCCGACAAATGTCAGACCCGAGTCCCCCCTGGACCCGGACAGACAGCTTCGGCCCCTAGACAACCCAGATGGCACTAAGGATGTTGTAGCAGAAGACGGTTCCGAAATCCCGACGGTAGGTCTCAATACCAATGGTTCTATCACAATTGGTTCCAGACAATCCTGCTCTGATGTTCCAGGTTGGCTCAGAGGAGGAATCGTAGTGGATGAAAAAATCTTCACTGGCTCTGGATCCAAATGGGATGGAGCCGACAGAATTTTGGCCAGCGCCAGTGACTCCAGTAGCCTTCACATCACCTTATCCACATCATCCTCCGATAAGGTCCTGGAGGACTGAGAGGAAGGGGTCAGTGAGGTAACTCTCTTTAGTATTGGTGATCTCAACATCAGGGAGACTGGTGTCAATTCAGGAGACCAGCTCTGAAATTGTTTCTCCATAAGTTCCAAAAACTTAGGAGATGAGGATAAAGGCTTATCGAATCCATATTCTTTTGGATCCAAGTGAGATGATTTAGAAACTTTTTTGGCAGGCTCTGAATGGCCTGAGGATGAAGATGATGACCTTTTGGTATATCTGTCAGATTTAGAAGAAGGAGATTTAGACTTGCCGGAAGTTAAGTTGTTTGACTTTCCAAGGCTTCTGAGAAAGACACCTTTAAGAGCCCCCTTACAATCAGTTTGTTCTTTCTCTCTAGCAAAACTCTGGGGCTGAACGAGTGGCAGATACTGCAAGATTCCTGTAGGTGCATGGCACTGAGACAGTAGACACACACCATGTTTCCATCAGTCAAGGACATCTTCTGAGAACATTTCTGGCATTTTTTAAAACCAGATGGTTTAGCTTCTTTTTGTTCCTTAGACATTATCTTTAACAATAACAGCAATAAATCTATATAAGTGTTAAAGCCCAACACTCACTAATAAAACTAAGCTACAGCACAGTAAAAATAAATACAAATATATATCTCTAACTACAGTACACGATAATAAGAAACATCAAAAAGCACTCTAAAGAGAAAAAAACACAAGGGAGGGAGACTAGGTTGCCCTCTAACTTAAATGGGATAGTGTTCCTCTAACTCAAATGGATACACTTATTATAGGACAGCAGGAAGGGATCAGCCTTCTAACTTAAATTGGCACTGGGCCCTCTAACTGAAATGGACCGAGAGGTCTGTGAACAACACACAACAACAGCAATGTAACAGAAAAAATAAAGTTATACTCTATGACAAAGGGATAGGGAAAAAGGGCTGACGAGAAATGACGTCCAAACAAAACAAGCAGCATCCAAGTGGTTTAATATAAGAAATGTCAACAAATTAGAATATTCAACTAGACTAGAGAATTACTATCACTATTATATATTATACTGATAAAATTTAACATGGAAAAAATAGAAAATTATTTGAAAAAGCATAAGACTTAGCCACAGCCAAAATGGAGACTTCCAACTTGCTTTGCAGCAAACGAGATCTGCGGAGGCATTCCAGTGCATCATGGGACAGGTTTTCATCCATGAGCCAAGTGGAAGACTCTGAGCTTTAGAATGCAACTGAGTCAGAACTGAGGATCGGTTCTGAACCCAACCAGTAAGAATTAAGGCAAGATAGGACAACATAACATCATTTTCTTTACTTAACTGAATCTTTTTAATTTTTCTCAGAAACTCAAATTCATGTATCCTTCCAATATCATTTGTACCATGGACAATTATTACCTGCCCATACCTGTTGTTTTCCCTGAATAGTTTGTACAAAGTTGTGCTGATGTCCTTCATGCATCTCCTGGGAGTGAGCTAACCATGAATGATTCCCTATTTATTCTTGACAGTTTCTTTTTTATACCTCTAATAACTAAGTCCCCCAAGACTAATGTCTGTTTACCTAAAGTACAGGGTGGTGTTAACACAACTTTCAAATTATCATTAAGTATAATGTCAGACTTTCTATTAATGTTAGCAGTACTTGGGCCACCTAACATTCTTCTGCATGTTTTCTTAAACACTTCAAAGACATCACGATCAGCCCTCAGATTCATCATCACTAAATCCTCTTTTATAACTACTAGAGTTTTTTGTTTGTTCCAACTATTCTGGTAGGACAGGGTACCATATCAATGGGATCCCCCATGTCAAGACGATCCTCCACATCATCACTAATAACATAATTTGTTACTTTAATAGTATGGAGACTATTTCCTTCCAGAGTATACTCACATGTAAGATTATTCTATGTCTTAATTGCTACTTGTAGCTGATGTGCATTTTTTTGTGTGCAGTACCTAATGTTTGTACTTCCTTGTTCTTTAGAATTTTGGAAGTTTGACTATTGAAAAATAATGTTCACTATTATTCACTTGAGTGCCATTGTCAATCTTTGAGGCACATTCAGTGTTTAATGCTTGTGCATTCATTTAACAACTTGCTTCAGACTAGAAGAAGTTAAACATTTTGGGTAGGTTTCTGTTTTGATATTACAATCATCTCTGGATATAGAGAACATATTGTACTTTTTATATAAAATCAAGGAACCTTTAGTTAGTAGATCTTCTAAACAAACCATATCTATCTCCACTATCATAAATAAACTAACTACGCAAGAAAAATATATCTATTACCTTTAAGCCACATTCCTAACACATGATGAGCAAAGATGCAAAAAGTAACTCACGGCCGCTCTTTAGTAGTGGGGATTAAATTCTCTCTTTCCTTCCTGTTAGGTTAGCACACTAAAGCCACATCCCTTTCAAAATCTGCTACTATTTTATCTCCAGGAAGAAAGAGTAAAAAGAAAATAAATAGCTGTTTCTAAGACTGTCTCACTAGTCTTTAAAAAGACTGCACCAAAACAGGGCTCCTAGCAGCACCTTCAGAACAAAATACACACTGAAGTACTGCTCTGAGAAAAGATTTAGTACTTTTCCTTTCTTTTAGGTCAGGACACTAAAGGCATTCCCCCCTTCAAAATGCGCTGGTACTTTATCACCAGCAAGAAAAAGTGCAAAGAAAATAAAAGAAATAGTTGTTTCCAAGATTTGCTTACTAGTCTTTAAAATGACTTCAGTGAAACAGAGCTTCCCATCAACACCTTCACAACAAAACATAACTTCTAAACTAGTGTTGCAAAAAAGTGTATAAACATACTGCTGAAATCATACCCAAAATATACCTTTGCATATCCTTACAGGGGTGTGATGGCTGAGAATAAATCTGCCTCTAATAACTGATACACAAGATGCACTGAAGCCTTGTAAAGCCCACACAGACAAATGTCTGTAATAGGTTCATAGGTTCATAGGAAGGTACTAGGCTATTAGCCCTAGGGCCTATACAAGCCTAGCCAAAAAGGTACTCTGGCTTTCACCACTCAAGAAAATTATTTTCCTGTGCCCCTGTCGAGCAGAGCCACAGAAGTGATCCCTGGGGTGAATTTCCTATTTCCCATCCAGTCATCAAGATTTTTCTTGAAGAGTGCTAATGAGGAACTGTGTTTGAAATAAATAGGTAGTCTGTTCCAGAGTATAGGAAGTCTCTGGGACAGGAATCTATCCCTCCAGCATGTTCTGTTTACTGTGGTGACAAGGTTTAGGTCCCTAGAGCGTGTAGCTCAGAGGGATTGGGATTTCTTTAAGTGGAGCATGTCCAACAGCTCTGGGTTTGACATAGCTTTGTATGGTTAGGCAGAGATCACCTCTGAGTAGGCGATATGCGACGGAGTAAAGCTGGAGTTTTTTTAGACAGTCTGCGTAGGACATCTGTTTGAGGCCAGTAATCCTCTTTGTGAGATATGTCTGTGGCCTTTCCAGTTGTTGTAGATGTCTTGTGAGGTACATACCAAAAGGGGCGTTGTACTCTATAATGGGTCTAATGAGTGATGAGTAGAGGGAGAACAATGACCTCTTTTTTTCTGGATGAGAAACTTTTTGTGATGAGGTGAGCCACGTAGAAGGATTTCCTGACCACTGTGGCGATGTGATTATCAAAGGAGAGACTACTGTCCACCTGTGTCCCAAGTTTTCTTATCACACTTTCGGCTTTAAGTAGACTACCACTTATGTGGTAGTTCGTGGGTACATTGTTTTTACCAAAGGGGATGACAATACATGCCATAGCTTTGACACCAGGCATCTTTCTCAGTGAGGCCCTTTTGTAGTATGTCCACATTGTTAGGAGTTTTGATTATGGCTCCTAGTTTGCAGTCATCTGCAAACTTTGTTAGCCAAAGACCTTCTGTGTTAGCCTGTACTTCAGAGAAGTAGATACCAAACAGGAGAGGACCCAGGACTGAACCCTGTGGTACTCCACTTGTCACTGGTCTGAAGTCGGATTTGGAGTCTGCTACTTTCACAGTGTGGGTTCTGTCTGTGAGCCAGTTGGCAACCCATCTTGTGACATAGGGATTTATACCTACTTTAGTGAGCTTATCTATAATTCCAGAGTGGGGGATAGTGTTGAAAGCCTTGGTGAGATCTAGATAAGCTGTGTGAACCACCTTACCCTCATCTATGGCTTTGGTGATTGCTTCAAAGAAGTCAATCAGGTTAAGGAGACATGATCTACCTTTTACAAACCCGAACTGGGTAGGGTCCAGAGTTTGGAGATTACCAATATCTTTGTTTATGAGTTCCATGATGATACGTTCCATGGCCTTGCAGACCAGGGTCATCAGGCTAATGGGGTGGTAGTTCCCGGGGTCTGTCATGGCTCCCCCTTTGTGGAGTGGGATAACAGTTACGGTGCACCATTCAGCGGGCACAAAGCCTGAGGTGAGGCTATGATTGAACATGATACTTAGGTAGGGTGCCAGTTCATTCTGTAGTTCATGTAGAACACAGCCTGGGATATTGCCAGGTCACATGGATGCTGTGTTCTTGGCTTTGGAGAGTGTGTTCTTTTACCTGTGCAGCCATGATTACAGGAACTTTGCATTCTTCCAGTATAGAGATGGGCCCTCTAGGAGGTGAGAGGGGGGTAAAGTTAGCACGGAACCTATCTGCCAGGATGCTGGCAATATCAGTTGGTTCTGTATATTTAGAGTCAGTGGCAATTTTGTTTTCATAACTAGCTTTGGAGGATTTTATGAAGGATCTCAGCTTCTTATTGAGGTTGACCAGGGAGTTCCTCCAGTCATGGGATTTTACTCTTTTTTGCAACAGTTTCTTTCTTCTGTTCTAGAGTTTGTTTATGGCAGAGGACCACCAGATTGGCTTCCTTTTTTTGGAGGATAGCGTCTTGGTTCTATTAGGGAAAGCATGATCCATGCACTCGTGTAAGTGCTTATAAAGTGCATTTGTGTAGGATTCAGCAGTCATACCTCTATTGTCCATCTGCATGGGTGTCATGAAGTTTGCCACTTCTGTCTTAAGAAGTGTGAAGTTGGCTTTGGAGAAGTTTTTTACGGTTGTTTCCCTAATTGGGGGTGGGGGCAGGATGTGGATGTCTAGGGTGATTAGCTTGTGGTCGGATCTGACCAACAAGGAATTGACCTCTGGTGTGGAACACCGGTTGCCCATGTTGGTAATGAGCAGATCTAGGATATTGCTGCCCCTGGTGGGAGTATGAATAAGTTGATCCAAGAGCCCACTAGCTAGACACTGCATTGAAAACCCTAACCACAGTTTCAAATTTAAGGCCATCGACTCAATTGACATGAATAGTAGAGGAGAGGCGTCTACACTTATGTTGGAGAAATTGGAACTTTTGTGGCAGCTTAGACTCAATGCATGTTTTCCACCGGGCTTGAATGAAATTACTTCTATTTTATGTGTGCTGAAATTAAAGAGCCTTAAGAGATAGTAGCTGTACATACAGTATTTTTGTTGGATGGTTAAATAATAGATGCTCATTAGCCCTAGGGAGGTTATAATTGCTAAGTTACACCCACCTTTTATAGGTTAAAAAAAACATTACACAACACAGTTTTTTATGAAAAGATTACTACTTCCACGGGTCCCTGAACATTAGCTACAAGAAAAGTGAACTAACTATGATTTTAATTAATACTAATTTACTACATGTTCCATTACAAGACAGCAGAACTTTGGAATTTTATAAAACTAAGGCACTCATTTTATCTAATGACCTAACAAAAACAAACTGTTTGACTTCAGTATTTTAGGATTATACCTTTAAATTATGTGACTCTGCTTAATTGGCTTAATTGTATTTACAAGTATGAGTCACTAGGATAGTACTTAAACTTGTTTTTTCTTTCTGAGCACTATTGTCTGAAGAAGTTAGGAGAAGTGTTTCCTAACAAAATGCGCTTTACACTTTGTGACCTGGAGTCTGTGCAGCCAGATCGTTTTTAACTTTTTATTGCTTGGCAGTTACCGGAGTGTGCACCGGACTACTGATTGCTGTAAGCTTGATTTACTCAGCTATTAAACCTTGTTGGACTTTGCAGTGTACGCTCGTCTTGTTTTGTGCCTATAAGTTGATCCAAGGCATTGGAATTTATGAATTCCAGAAAACATTGAGCAAAAGAGTTGGTACATGAGTAGTTTTCCTAATTAATGGTGAGGTAGTTGAAATCACCCATTATTAGGGTGTTGGGTTGTACCCTAATATTTTCCAGTGTATCAAGATATGAGGAGTGGGAATTCTGGGGCATGGTGGGGGGTCTGTAGCAAGCTACAATTCAGATTGCAGTCTTGCCCAGAGTTAGTTGCACTTGGATAATCTCAGATGCATTATGCTGTGCAACTAGCCTAGATATGTGGATATCCTTAATGAATATGGACACACCGAAAAAAGTGCAGATAAAAGGTACTTAAATTCTCTTATACGTCCAGTTGAATACAGCTAGATCTTAGTCAGCCAAAGCTCAGGGTTTAAGCAGAAAATATTCCAAAATGTACCACTTAAATAGGCAGTAACAGAATATCAATGAATGAGACTACCCCGACTACAATTACTGTCTATGCAGGAATTCTAACAGGTAATAAAATCTAGCAAGCCCTAACTGAAAAAACAGACTCAAAACTTCCAGTTCAGTTAATATTCAATGCAACACAAATAAATCAATTAAAATGCTGTATTATTTGAAAAAAGTGCAGATAAAAGGTGCTTAAATTCTCTTATACGTACAGTTGAATACAGCTAGATCTTAGCCGGCCAAATCTCAGGTTTTAAGCAGAAAATATTCCAAAATGTACCACTTAAATAGGCAGTAACAGAATATCAATGAATGAGACTACCTCAACTACAATTACTGTCTATGCAGGAATTCTAACAGGCAATAAAATCTAGCAAGCCCTAACTGAAAAAACAGACTCAAAACTTCCAGTTCAGTTAATATTCAATGCAACACACATAAATCAATTAAAATGCTGTATTATTTGAAAAAAGTGCAGATAAAAGGTACTTTTCTTATACATCCAGTTGAATACAGCTAGATCTTAGCCGGCCAAAGCACAGGTTTTAAGCAGAAAATATTCCAAAATGTACCACTTAAATAGGCAGTAACAAAATATCAATGAATGAGACTACCCCCAACTGCAATTACTGTCTATGCAGGAATTCTAACAGGCAATAAAATCCAGCAAACCCTAACTGAAAAAACAGTCAAAACTTCCAGTTCAGTTAATATTCAATGCAACACAAATAAATCAATTAAAATGCTGTATTATTTGAAAAAAGTGCAGATAAAAGGTGCTTAAATTCTCTTATACGTACAGTTGAATACAGCTAGATCTTAGCCGGCCAAATCTCAGGTTTTAAGCAGAAAATATTCCAAAATGTACCACTTAAATAGGCAGTAACAGAATATCAATGAATGAGACTACCTCAACTACAATTACTGTCTATGCAGGAATTCTAACAGGCAATAAAATCTAGCAAGCCCTAACTGAAAAAACAGACTCAAAACTTCCAGTTCAGTTAATATTCAATGCAACACACATAAATCAATTAAAATGCTGTATTATTTGAAAAAAGTGCAGATAAAAGGTACTTTTCTTATACATCCAGTTGAATACAGCTAGATCTTAGCCGGCCAAAGCACAGGTTTTAAGCAGAAAATATTCCAAAATGTACCACTTAAATAGGCAGTAACAAAATATCAATGAATGAGACTACCCCAACTGCAATTACTGTCTATGCAGGAATTCTAACAGGCAATAAAATCCAGCAAACCCTAACTGAAAAAACAGTCAAAACTTCCAGTTCAGTTAATATTCAATGCAACACAAATAAATCAATTAAAATGATGTGTTATTTGAAAAAAAGTGCAGATAAAAGGTACTTAAATTCTCTTACACGTTCAGTTGAATATAGCTAGATCTTAGCCGGCCAAAGCTCAGGTTTTAAGCAAAAAATATTCCAAACTGTTCCACTTAAATAGGCAGTAACAGAATATCAATAAATGAGACTTCCCCCAACTGCAATTATTGTCTATGCAGGAATTCTAACAGGCAATAAAATCTAGCAAGCCCTAACTGAAAAAACAGACTCAAAATTTCCAGTTCAGTTAATATTCAATGCAACACAAATAAATCAATTAAAATGCTGTATTATTTGAAAAAAGTAAATTCTATTATAAGTACAGTTGAATACAGCTAGATCTTAGCCGGCCAAAGCTCAGGTTTTAAGCAGAAAATATTCCAAAATGTACCACTTAAATAGGAAGTAACAGAATATCAATGAATGAGACTACCCCCGGCTGCAATTACTGTCTATGCAGGAATTCTAACAGGCAATAAAATCTAGCAAGCCCTAACTGAAAAAACAGAGTCAAAACTTCCAGTTCAGTTAATATTCAATGCAACACAAATAAATCAATTAAAATGCTGTATTATTTGAAAAAAGTGCAGATAAAAGGTACTTAAATTCTCTTATAAGTACAGTTGAATACAGCTAGATTTTAGCCGGCCAAAGCCCAGGTTTTAAGCAGAAAATATTCCAAAATGTACCACTTAAATAGGCAGTAACAGAATATCAATGAATGAGACTAACCCCAACTGCAATTACTGTCTATGCAGGAATTGTAAGAGGCAATAAAATCTAGCAAGCCCTAACTGAAAAAAACAGACTCAAAACTTCCAGTTCAGTTAATATTCAATGCAACACAAATAAATCAATTAAAATGCTGTATTATTTGAAAAAAAGTGCAGATAAAAGGTACTTAAATTCTCTTATACATCCAGTTGAATACAGCTAGATCTTAGCCGGCCAAAGCTCAGGTTTTAAGCAGAAAATATTCCAAAATGTACTATGTAATTATTATAAAAATGTAATATGCATTTCTCAGTGGCATAAAAAGATGCGTGAACTTGTGAGCTTTTTCTATACAATGTAAATTTCCAATGTGTGTTTCCCAGTGGTATGAAAGGATGTGTGATCCTTTTTCTAAGCAACATATACAAAAATGTACATGAAGTTGTAACTGAAGATTTTTGCCCTCTGCTGGGAAATACAGCAATTATACAAGAACATGAAATGTAAAGCAAACTTGTGTACCAGGGATTGGGATTATTCTGCTCTTTTATTACAAGACATGTGACTGTATCTAAGCCATGAAGGTAAAGGCCACAAAAAAGCAATCAGAAGATTTTAAGCAGATAGCTAGCAATGACATTGTAAAGAAACTTATGAACATGTAAATGTGAAGCTTTGCATCACTGCACCCACAGTTTCTGCCTGAAAAAACTAAGTGATGGAGAAAGACTGAAGAAGGAAGAGGACAGAAGACATAGCTATACTAGTGCTTCTGATGTACAGACTTATGAGTTCTCTAAACTTTTTCTCTGCTTGCAATATCTGAAAATTCAGCCAGTCTGATTTAGTACAGAAATTATTTTAGTTCAGAATTAGGTAGAAAAATGTACAGCTGTGAACAGATGATATTCTGTCTTAAAGTATGTTTCATCAAGATGGTTATTTTCTGTTTCCCTGTACAATTTCATATTTCTGTATATTTAACTGTTAACTGTACTGCTAGAATTATTTGTTTAATTTAAGTACCTTTTTTATTCAGTTCTAAGAACATTATGCCTAGTTATCTGTTAATTAATTAATTAATTAATTAATTAATTAATTAATTAAATAATTAATAATTAACAGGATGTTATTTATTAAGTGGTAACAAACTGATGGAGTACACCTCTAATTAGCAAGACAGCTCTGCTACACATTGTTATTTGTGATTATAATTGTTTGTCTCAGTAACAACAGTGAAACAGTAATCTAGAGGTATCAGCCTAGTAACATGGGATGGGGGAAATTTAGTTCCTTGGCCAGGACAGAAGGCTGTAGTGCTGGAAAATATTACTAGCCTTTTCTCAAAATTAATGTACATGTGTATTTGAATATAACAATTTATTCATAGTACAGTTACTATGAGTAAGTGAGCACTGGAAACCATTGAAAGCTAGAGAAAGTGGTGAGAAATGGGGTCTGGAGAGATAGGCCAAATACTCTGCTTAGTGGGGTGTTCATTACAGAGTCTATTCTTGGGTGTGGATGGTGTAGGCCTATATCCAAGGCAACAGTGCATATTTCTTACATGCTTTTGTGTCTAAGCTATACTTAGTGAGCTGCTTAGTGGTTCATATTTATGTGCCTTCTTTTATATTTTAATACATTTAGTACCAGTGGTGTGACTCAAAAAATCATACTCCAGGTGACATAGGATTTTTAAGATTTTTAGAAGTAAAGATAAATTAGTTGGTACAGCAGCTCCATGTACCATAGCCCCTACCCACCACCTCTTTTTATCACATTGGTGAGCAGTGATATGGATACTAAATTACACATATTTAGCCTGCAAAGCACTTTTATCACTAAAGGTGCATGTACAGTTGCAGCCACAATGTAAATGTGCAGAGGTATAAATTGCACAGTACTTTTTTATTTCTAGTTAGAATAGGTAGACAAACAGCAGAAATTAGTTCAGAAGAATATGTAATGATGTGAGTATTGCAGCTGATCAAGAAGTTTAAAAAGAAAGGAATTTTGTATACCAGTGTGCCCAAGAAGGACATTATAACAACCTTGTATGCAGCTGCAATACATCACAATAAATATAGAGGCAGCTTAGCAGGTACTGTGGATGTGCAGCAGACAGGAAAAGGATAGTGCAACCCATTATCATATGACCTTTAAACTCATCTGGCATTAGAGAAATGGTGCAAAGAGAAAGTCAGCGAGGTGAAGAAAAGGAAAAGCGGTACAGCATGATAAGGAAATAGAGGTCCTTCACCAAAAACACGAGTATTAAGGAGGGAGAAGCAAAACCCAAGATGCCAGTGTTGGTACCAAATTATTTCCAAGGTGATTACTTTGATACTTTCATTCATTCATTTGTATAATCGACACCAAACTGACCCATGGTAGAGGGTGAGGTCTTTAACTCCTCTGCTTATGGGTAATGACATGTATGCCAAATAAAATTTTGTAGATTGTTTGAATTATGATAAAGTTAAACAATTCTTATTTGAATGTTTTAAACTGACTAAAGAAGCATATTTAAAGAAATTCAGAGAGCATAAAAGAAAGGATTGTGGAAATGCGAATGATCATACTGCAGAAATAAGCACTTAACTTTCAAGAGAGGATGAGTGGTTGTCAATTCACTACATTTGAAAAGCTAGTAGACCTTTAGGTGATGGAATAACTCAATACCTGAGGACATGAGAATCTGAAAGGCAGACTGTGACTGTAACACGACTGAAGAGATGGAGAAAAAGGGGGACCTCTATCTAGCAATCAGGTCACTATTGCATAAGAAGGTGGTACCCAGCACTATTCAGGGGTATTAGGGAACCTATGGGGGAATCTAAGTGATCACAGCAGGTAACAGAGGCAACAGGGCAAGTCAATTGTAGTAGAAACTGAGATCTTGAGGATAGGCACTTTGGAGTTACCAGTGGAAGTATGAGGATAGGTGGTATCAGTGTTACCAAAGGAGGGGGTATATTCAGTACTGATACCTATCGTGAATAGGTGTGGAACAAAAATAATGGGAGACAGCAGGATAGCTCATGAAAGGGAAAGAGATTGTCACCAAAAGGGATACAACATTACACACAGCTATTGCTAAGCTGCAGTGGTTAAAACAGAGGAATAATTGACTACGCAATTCAGTCCAGTTACAGCTGTGGGAAGAATACCTTCACAGGGACAACTGGCTAAAATTTACTTGGAATGGGAAGGACAGCAAGGGAACAAGAAGCTAGCATGCTCTCAGGATATCCCAATGGATGATTTAATTGGAAATAATGCAAGAGTTTGCTTGCAGGCAGACACAGAAGCATGTGGAAAAGGCAGCAGAGGGGGCAACCAGGCAGTACCCACAACTCTGACTAAAGCCAGTAATGTGGCTATCTGGTTAGGGGTAGTTAGCAGTAATGAGTCTAAATATTTGTCACAGGTGTTGAAATGTGCTGGAATGGAATACTTTAAGGGAAAAATTAGGGGGTAGCACCAAGCCAGAATCTAATGCACTAGGATGAGTAAACAAACAAACCAACAAATAACTAAAACAAATGCTATCAGAAAGTACCAGACTTCCTTTGGAGGGAGATCTGGTGAAAATCACAAAGAAAGAGTTGAGACAAACTCAACTTGTAGACCAGCCTTTATTTATTTATTTATTTATTTACTTACTTACTTATTGCTATTTGATAACTTGGTGGGTGAATTGGTCCCTTAATGTTTGGAATCATGACTTGAATATCTCAGTGGTACAAAACACAAAACAAGCATTATAATGTGTGAAGACAGAGTACACAAGTCAATAAGAATTTAACATTAAATACAGTTAAGTACATGTAGTCCAAAAGTATACAATTAGTTATGTCAATAAAATATTGGTACATGTATTTACATGTGTACAGTTCTATATGCTGAATGTGGTAAAACATGGACTTGCGCCATCTATTTATCAAGTTACGCAATGCATAAAGCACGCTATCAGGAGCCACAGCCACAAGGGAATCCTGTGTACAAGTGAGACAAACAGCATCTATGAAGGGATGATATCAGCAGTGTATTGCCAAGGTGATGTGTGTGGTAAATAAACTTTTACAGCCATCTGGGATTGTAAATGTTGCCACTGCAAATGTGTGTAATCACACACAGTCATTCCTGTTGTATCCAAACCTCCTAGCTATCTAGTTACATGCTCTATAAAATAATATAAGAGCAGCAGGCACCAAAGGAGAAGTCCAATTTTTAAACTGTGAGAGTGCACTATACAAAAAATTACCTCATCAGTGTGTTGCATGGAGTGTGTGTTTGTGAAAAGTGAGATAAGGGGGTGAGGGAGTCATTGATTAGTTTTAAACTGTTCCTCCAGAGTTTAAGTTGATGTAGCACAGCTGTGTTGGAGGACATGCTCACCTGACTATATAACCTCACCCATATACAAGTTTCCCACTTTCAGCACTGAACTTCCTACCTATCTAGGTACACAATATATATAGCACACTACCATTTGCAAGCACCACAGGAGAAGTTAAGACTTTTAAGGGGAGAGACTGCACTTTTGTCAGGATGACCTCAGCATTGTGTTGCACAGAGGATGTTTCTGTTAAAAGTGGGAAAAGGGAGCTGTGTTTAAAGTGAAATTATTTCCCCACATGATAAATGGATACAACACAAAGGATTACATGCACACACACAAGTTTCTCATGTTAAGCATCGAACCTCTTACCTATCCAGTTACACATTATTAGTTGTAAGAGCCATAGGAGAAGTTTGACTCCTAACAGAAGAGAATACACTTTTGAAAGCCTGACCTTATCACTGTATTACAGAGCAGATGCTTCTGTTAAAAGTCAGATAAGGGAGCTGTGAGCAAAGTTAAATAGATTTTCCTAAGGGGGAAGTGCCTACAGTACCAATTATATGCACACACACGCTTCGTACTTTAAGCATCAAAACATCTACCTATCTAATTATACAATCTATTAGCATTAGTTGCAAGTGCCATGGAAGAAGTCTGAAATTCAATAGGAGGAAGTGTACTTTTGACAGGATGACCTCCTTCAGTGTGTTGTAGAGAGGATGTTTAAAGTTAAATAAATTCCTCTCAAGGGAAGTGGTTACAGCACAAACTGTTAGGTGCACATATGCATATACACACACACACACACACACACACACACGTTTCTGTCATTGAACATTAAATCCCCCACCTATCTAATTACACAATATAGAGAGCACAGTATTAGTTACAAGTGCCACAGGAGAAATCTGAATCTAAGGATATGAAAATAAACACATTTGTACTTGTTGAAAATCCACTGTTTGAAACAGATTGTACTGTGCATCACAGGTTTTGGAACAAATGCATGTGTACACAGGACAACATAACAGCACTATGATTGTCCCATGTAAATACATGCTTCTCTGTTAAGATTTGGATACTGCCCTTCATGTACATTGTGTTCATCTGAGGGATGTGTACCTGTTTCACAGTATGGGAAGCCAAAGAAATTTACAGTTGGAAACCAGTGGATTATCAATCAAACTTTCCTGCTACTTTATTCTGGGATAATTGCACGCTTGTCTTATCTCATGCTTGCAAAATGTGCATTGACAAGACAGATACACATCTCTTACATAGAACAGGGCACTCCAGAATAACATTGATGGATTAATTGTAAATAGGTTAACTAAAACTGCAGTGCAATTGCAAGTGCAAACACTGGAGAGCAGACATGCATTAACCGACTGAATTAACTGTGTCAATATCTCTCTGAAATCAAGATAACCTGTTGACAAATTTCAGTACAGACATATAGACATTGTACAACCTAAACAAATAAATATTTGCTTTTCTTTTTTTTCTTTTACTCTCTGCTAGAAGCTCAGTGCTGTCAAGCTGAATTGCACTGCTGATGGCAAAGTAATAGCTCCTGCAAAATCATACCTTGAAGTGTTGAACTTAGAGTGGGAATCAGCAGTATTCTATGGTACTCTGTACTGACTTTCATGCAAAGATACATTATGCACATACAACCATGTGTGAATCTGATGGAATACAGAAATGATATGTGTTGTGGTCATGTTTTAGGTGTCATGATTCACACATTTATCAAGACGGTTGCATGCTATGAATGCTACAGGTATATTATGAAATATATGAGGGACCAAGCATGTTATTGCTGGTGATGATTTATGAAAGTAGTTTCAAAGCAGAGAGGTTTATTGGATGACACAGAATTGGTTTGAAGAGTTGAACAGTTGGAGACAAGAATACACAAGACAGACATAATAACACATTAGTGCATGTCTTATTTTTGCACATACTTCTGTTGTGTTACTTTTTGCATAAGTAAGATCAGTACAAGACGGTCTTTACAGTAGGAAGCAGGCATATTAATACAGCAACAGGATAATGCTTTGTTAAGGAAAAGTATAGTGGCACAAAGTGCAACAGAGTAATGCAGCTGAAGGCAAAAAAAGATATTGCCAAAAGCTGTGTATTTACATTTAGCCTTAGTTCCATTTAGTGCTTGGTATGAGACATTGAAAAAAATGCAGAGGATGAATAATAATATACAGAAGGGATAAAATGCATTGACAGGGTGAGATGGAAGCAGGGGCAAAATAGCTTATGACAGAAGAAGGATAATGGTGGCTAATAGCAATATGTAGCCAACAGGTACATATAAAATTGTGTACCAAAACAGCAACATTTAGGTAATGCCTGGACTAGAGCCCTTGAAAGTAGTCAAAAATCTATCTATACATGTCAGCATTATTTCATCGTGCCATAGAGGGATTAATATTTCACACTGTTAAAATAGTACAGTTGACACAGTGACAACTTACTGAAGTAGAAGGGACAGGATCAGGCAGGAATACTAAAAATATGGTTTATGGTACATGTACAAACATCTGTATGCTACGTTACACTTGTTATTAAATCATCATTCATCTGACATGCTCTGTGCAATAAAGTGCTTGCTATACTAAGAGTGCAACAGATATGAAGACATAAGTAGGATAGAGTTGGCTTAATGTCTCCCTGTTGAGGCTGCAGTGTTTTTGCAAATTATGTTTTGCTGTACTATTCAAATGGCATGTTAATGAAATGTATATTAGAGAGAAATACAAACATTTGCAGTTAAATATATAAGAATGTGAAATGTCATGAAATAACAGTAATCAAACTCATGACACTATGAAAAAGCATCAGCCTACAAACAGGGTAATTATCTCAAAACACCACATAGGCATCCGTAGGTTTTACATCCAGCAACCTAAGAACTGTTACATTAATTGTTTCACAGTGCTGTCTTTAGTCTGCCTTTACTCTCTATTCCCATAACACAGCAAATTTAAGAACATGTGCAAAGGTGACTAGACCACTGCAGCTGAAATTTAAATCTTATGCTTTTGCATTAAGAAGTTAAATAATGCTCACCATCACTCAGCATTGTTGCACTATGCTGACCTCTGTGCAAATGCTGAGAACACAAGGTGAAGTATTTTCCATGGGCCATTTCTAGCCATGTGTGTTGTGTGGGAATCTATTTTTGATCAGAATAAATGTGTGAAAAGGGGGTGGATATAACTGTGATGAAAATGGGGTTGGCAAGCAGAGGATAGGATACTGGGGAAAGAATACAGGAATTTGCATGAGGGTAGTAAGACAGAGCAATGCATATCCACTTCTTCACAACATAAATATACAATTTTACACACAGTTTCATGCATTTGGAGAGTCACCACATCAGTGATGGATGACAACAACAGAATAATGTTGTATGGCCAATTTGAACAAATCAACTATGTCAAGATGACATATTGGCTAAGTGGAGAGGTCTATAATGGGTATATTTTTTGTGGGACAGGTGGCCATTTCTTGGTGGGTGGAAGGGGAATGCTGTGGAAGATGTTTAATAATGAGAAGGCCAGGTAGATAGAGTAGGTCAGGAAGCATGAGCAGACATACAAGACAATCAAACATGGTGATGGAGATTACAGGCTGGGGTACAACATGATTGGGGATATACATGGACATTGGAGGAATACCTACATCCAGCTTGAGAACAGTGAGAATCTAGTCCTCACCCTCAGAGCTGTCATAACTGTCCCCTGTATCAGTTGCCAAGGTCAGTGCCAGACATAGCAGTTTTTTTTTTGCAATCTGATGCAGGATCTTTTCAAACCTGCCAATGCATGCACTAAGGTCCACCTTCATGATATCCTCCACCAGTTCTGTCTGCTCTCTGCTGGGTGAGAAAATTGCTATCTCCACTGGTATTGCTCCTGAAGGGTACCACTGCTCCAGCATCCAGGGCAGAGTTACCTGATGCAGGTACAGTATGTAGGGCAGGGGTTGTGGAAGCAATGCAGACAGGTTGTAAACCTGAAGTGCTGGGTGCTTGTGCTGCCATCTGGGGTGGTATAGTAGGCTGAGCCACAATGGATGGCCTACTAAGGATTGATATAATGCATCCAAGGAGGATACATTACATGAAACCACAGAGTGGGGAACCAAACATGATGAGGCCAAAAAGGGGCAATGAGGATCACTGAGCTCCCCAGCTGTTGAGCTTTCTGAATGAACTTTGGGATTAGAGGGAGTGGAGGATACGCATACAGTAGACCGGAGGGCCAAGCATGAACTAGACCATCCCTGGGGAATCCCCTGGAGGGGGGGTTGAGAGTGAAATACTTGCTGCACTTCGCATTGGAAGGAGAGACAAAGAGATCACAGCAAGGCTGATCCCACTTTAAAAAGATCTTTTCCGCTAATGAAAGATTCAGAGACCACCCATAAGGGATCAGAACAGAATGGTTGAACTTGCCCACCAGAATGTTGGACTTCCCCAGAATGTGCATTGCCACTAGACAACAGCCGGTGGAGACTGCCCACTCCTACAATTTCATGACTTTGTGACAAAGGGGATAAAATCTGGTTCCCACCTGTTTGTTGATGTACCAGACTGCTAACATATTGTCCATCTGTATGGCAATAGTCCCCCGAGGAAAAAAGGCATGGAGAGCTTGCAACACCAAAAGCACTGCCTTCATCTCCAGGACACTGATATGCAGATTTGTCTCCAGGGAGGACTATGTGCCATGGACTGTCCTTCCCATGCAATGCCCCCCCACCCAAGCAGGGAGGCATCTGTGATCACCGTGATCGCAGGGGAGGGAAACACAAATGGCTGACCTTGAAGGAGGTCCGGGGATTGGAGCCACAAAAGGAGTCCCTGTACACACTGGTTAGGAGTCCCTGCACACACTGGTTAGTTGAACATGATGTGACAAGGGAAGGTCCAGCAAAGACCACTGAATGGCTAAGGTCCATTGCAGAACACTCATATGGAGATATGCAATCAGGACGTGAGTGATCGTGGCCACCATGGACCCCTATGCCCAAAGAACTGAGCCCGCCGGGGGAAGATTGGCTTGAAAAATGTAAAGCATGTGATGGTGGAGAGATAACAATCTGTCTGGAGGTAGAAACTCCCTGTCCTGGGTAGTGTCTAGCCGAGCACCTATGAAATCCAGTACCTGCCTTGATGTCAGCTGAGACTTGTTGAGGTTTATAGTAATACCCAGGTACTGAGCAATCTGAAGGAGATGATCCCTGGCCTGAAACAGTTGATGCCTGGAGGTAACAGAGAAGAGCCAATCATCCAGGTAGGGAAAGACCTGAAAACCCTGCAGCTGCAGGTGAGCCACTACTACTGCGTTTGGTGAACACCCAGGGGTTGGTGGTGAGCCCAAATGGGAGCACTCCGAACTGAAAGCGATTGGCTCCCAGCTGGAAGCAGAGTAACCTCCTGTTCATCTTGATATGGTAGTATGCGTCCTGGAGGTCCACTGAGCACATCCAGTTGTTTATCTGCAGGAAGGGCAGAATGGATTGAAGGCTGACCATCTGGAATTTTGTCTTGGCAACCGACAGGTTCAGGGCTGAAAGATCCAGAATGGGTCTTAAGTCCCCTGTTTTCTTTGGCACTAAAAAGTACCTGGAATAAATGCCTGATCCAAGACTGGTTGGGGGGACAGGCTAGATGACTCATTTTGTGAGCAGCCTGGTAATTTCTGTGGCTGCCTCCTCCCACTGACTGAGTGTCACATCTGGAAGGTGTTTGGGGGGAATGGGGGGATGGAGAATGAGAATTGAGTAACCTCCGGATATGATCTGCAGAACCCAACGATCATTTGTATTGACTCCCAGGCCGTTGGGTGCAGAGATAGTCGTCCAAAGACTGCCTCCAGAAATGAGCAGTTAGGCAACCCCTCAGGGTTGCTGAAAGGGTCTGTCCGAGAAAGTATCCTGAGAAAAAACGCAAAATGTAGCTGGGCACAAGGATCAAAGCAAAGCCATGATAAAATCAAAGTCACTTTAATAAATGTTAGCACTTTCATTTTAAGTTCATTAAAACTTCATCAGACATACTTCCATATATAAAAACACTTCTTAAATACCTTTCACATCATATGACATCCAAATCCAGTTACAAAAATTTAAAGACATATACTCCAGATTGTGTAGCACTACAAAGTACATAATAAGAACTACTAAAAAAATCACAAGAAGGCAGCTTGATTTTCTACCCTTACAAAGAATTCAGTTTTAAATATTTAATATTTGCATAAAAAAGAAAATAAGAAAAATGTAAAAAGAATAAATATATGTACTTTTTTAAGATGTTATGCTATCTATTTATAAAGTGTAAACATACTCATACCTAATCCAGAACCTTAAACATACTGGAGACATACTAAATGCCTTTCCTATCTATCCAGTGCTTTAGCTTAAGGATAGGGGCTATACTAACCATCTCATTCAATCCCGGTTATCTATAAGCTTCAAGCAATAGCTGCCATATTAATTCCTATCTCTTTAATGTACTTTGTAGTGCTAAACAATGTGGAGTATATGTCTTTAAATTCTGTAATTGGATTTAGATGTCATATGACTTGAAAGGTAATTAAGAAGTGATTTTAAATATGGAAGTATGTCTGATGAAGTTTTAATGAACTTAAAATAAAATCACTAAAGTGACTTTGATTTTATCACGGCTTTGCTTTGATCCTTGTGCCCGGCTACATTTTGTGTTTTTTCTTGGTTTGAGTCTTTGGTTTTGTGTTTTGTAAGTATCCTGAGACCCTTGGTTTTTTGGACCCCCTTGCCATGAGGGTGGTGTCTATCAAATCCCCCTCTGCCTCTGGGGGAAGGTGAATCCTGAGTGTCTTGGGAAGAACCTTGAGACTTCTGAAACCACATCTTTTTGACCCCACACTGATTCCTAGGGAAGGATCTTTGTGGGGTGGAAAAGCGGATCCCAACGGCAGATAAAGTCTTCCCATCCTTCTCACTCTGGACTAATGTATCACAAACCATTTTTCCAAACAAGTTGGAGCCATCATAGGGGGAATTTGTGAAAGACTCCATAAAAGGCTCCAAAAAGGGACAAAGCTGGAGCCAGGCATGCCGCCTAATGGCCATGCCTGTTCCTACAGCTCTAGAGACACTCTCCAGTGCATGTGATAGGAGCCTCATGGATGTGTTAAAGATGGAAGTGAGGGTGGCCATGCAGGAGGAAAAAAACCTTCTTCTCCTCTACTGACATGGACCCTGGGGCAGACTCAGTGACCTCCCTGACCAGGTCCCTCTGCAGCCTGATTACATGTGCCAAATAATTCAGTGCATGTAAGGCAAAGGTGGTTGACACATAGGTCCACTTTCCAAAACAATCCATTGCCCGGGACTCCCTGTGCAACAACCACCATGGCATCAACTGGGGACCCTTGGACCAGTGGGGTTTATCAGAAGCGGCACTAAGTACATTATCCAGGCACCAGGGGATAGGCTCAGTCGTATCCAGTTCCTTCCATGCCCTAGACAAGATAAGATCTGTTGGGGGGAGGCACCCAGGAGGTAGAAGGTTCAGTGTCAAATACCTCCAGAAATAACGATTGTCCCGGGTTGGGCTTAAGGGTAGACCACCCACCGCGATGCCGAAGGATCTCCATGATGTCCTCCAAAGGAGACATCATCTGGGGATGATCAGGGGGAACCATCCCCTTCCTCCAAGTTGGTATCATCTGTGAGGACTCCGGCGGGGAGTCTAAGTGCCTCCTCGCTCACATATGCTTCCAAGAGGGCTCCTCAGGAGGGATTTCCAGGGAGGGCATGGAAGCCTCTAAGAGTTCCTGTGTGGGAACCTCCTGGAACAAACTGGCAACATGCTGTCCCTGAGGGGACAGGATGGTAGACTCTGGCCAAGAAAGAGAGGGAGCCAGGATGGACTCCGAGGACGAGAGTGTCAAGGGTCTAGAAGGAGCCGAGAGAACCCTCTCCACCACCTCAAACGCTGAGGGTGAACAGATCCCTGATGTCAGGATGGCTGAGGCCAGATACACCCCCCTGCACTGAGGAGGGAACCAGTGCTGAGCCTCCCAGCACTGAGGCTGCGAGAGAAAGGGACAACCCTGAAAGCCTCGAAGTTGATGCCATCCCCTCAGATCTGATGCTATGGCTATAGCTCCAAGAGTTGGTCGGCTCCGAAATGTTGGAGCCATGCTACTCAGGGCAATGGTTGGACTCGAGGTACCAGGGACCATCAGCGCCGAACCCTCGACACCTGGGAACCTCAAACCCAAGGACTCTGAAACCAGGGGTCAGATCAGAGAAGGAGTGATGGGGAGAAAGGCAGACTGCATGCTCCCAGCCCCCAGAAGGGGATGGAGCAGGTTAGACTCCCAACTGAATCTGGGCTTGAAGGAACTTCAGCATCATCCTGTCCACCTCAGCTTTGGAGAGACTCCAAGTGGACTGGATAGAAGAGGCTACTGACCCAGGCCTTGAAATGGCACTGGGGGAAGTACAGACTGGGGACTGGGCCTGAAAAGTCTCCAACTCCAGAGAAAAATGAGGTGACCAGAGTCAAGGAGAACTCCGGCTCAGATCAGGGTGGGACTTGGCTGGTGGTTCAGCCAAAAGACAGAGAGAGAGAGATCTCTGGAGATCGCATCCTAATCTGATCCTGCTATTTAGAGCAGCCCTTCTCTCTGTCCCCAGACTACATGGTGGGAGATTGAGTCCCACAAGCTGGGGCGGAAGAGGAAGAGGTCCCAGCCGGAGGAGGAAGAAGGCCCTACAATATATATTTGTGCCTCATGTTGATCAAAGCACAGGGGTTGAATCCTGTGCAGATCAAACAAGAGATGTCTGAGGGATGCCCAAACAGACAATGCACTGAGTGTGGGCAATGGACAGAGGAAGCATATGCCCACACTCTGTGCACTTCCTGAAGCCAGGTTTAGGGGTCTCAGCCATGGCCAGGAAGATGAGCACACTCACACATTCACACATACACACTCTAAAGAAGATAGGAAAGAAAAGAGAAGAATGTTTTTTTTTTTTTTACACCGACACCTAATGGATAGGGTATAGAAAGGGCACAAATAGGTCAAAGATGAGAAGAAGTAGAGGAAAAAAAGGTCCCAAAAACTACTTACAAACCCACACAGCTTGGAGCTAAGGAAGAACAATGCAGGTCAAAATAAGCGGCAAACGAGATCTGAGGGGAGGAGGGAGATAGGGGCATTATGGGTAAGGGAGGAGCTTAGACTTTGGATCTGATGCTGGAGTATGTGGCTGAGTCAGATCAATGCCAGATCCGAGTCCCTCAGGTTGAAGAATGAATTAAAACAACAACTTCAGATCTGGAAGCTTTGTTCCATGGATATGGATACTAAGATGCAAGCCATTAAAATGTTCTTAGTCCCTTTAGTCTTATACACAGGTCAGGCATACTTTTATCAACCAGTGGAGAAGTTGTGGATAGCAATTAAAAAAGAGTTGAAGGATTTTTTCTGGGAAGGGAAAACAGCAAGGGTCAAGTGGGATAAGCTGATTTTACCAATAGAACAAGGTGGACTATAACTACCTAATTTGAGTGGGTATTTTAGAGCAACACAGTTTAGGCTCTTATACATAGCACAAGCAGAAAACTATAATTCAAACTGGAAAGGAATGATGCTGATACAAGGAGGAAGCTCAATAAATAAGGAGAGATTAGAATGTTGGGTGCAGATTCTTAAATAGAACATCCAAAATCATACAGAATATTATATTCATAAAATAGCAGGGAGTATTTTAAGACCCAAACCAGCATGAGAATGGAGAAAAAAGATTCTGTTGATAGGGATGATTGTGGTCAGGGAGTATTTTAAGACCCAAACCAGCATGAGAATGGAGAAAAAAGATTCTGTTGATAGGGATGATTGTGGTCAGGGATACAGATAATAAGCAAGAGGGAGATGGAATTTGTTGGAGAAAACTGGCAAAGGATCCAAAGTATTGGGAGTAAATAACTAGAAACGGAAAGGTAATAGAATGGGAAGAGGCCAAGAATTTATTTGGACTGCGTGTTAGAGATTCCTTTTCCTATCAAGAACTGGTATCAGAGTATAGGCAAAGTGAAAGAAATAGGGGGTTCCTAAGTGAAAGACCAGCACTGGTAGAATTTTAATAGAATCTAGAACAGAAGCTGCCATTAAAAAAGGAATAATTAGTAAAGCATATAAAATATTGCATGATAATTATAAGAATCAATCAGAGGAGCTTAGAAAGGATTGGGAAGAGAGATTGGATAAGCAATTCACAAAGAGACAGTGGGGAGATATATGTATAGCTCCCTAACATGCAACAAAATTTAGAAGATTTAGGATCTTTGCCTAGATGTGATTACATAGGTATTTGTACATCCCAAGTAGATTTCCAAGAATTTTTCCTCAGGTGGCTAGAAAATGTTGGAGGTGTGACAGGCAAGAAAGAGGTAGCTTGGAACATATTTTTTGAGAGTCTAATGACCTGGTAGACTTTAGGGATTCCCTGCAGACCACTCTGTCAGACATGCTGGATGACTGGATTGGACTAACTGGGGAGATGATTATTTTTGAGTTATGATGTGCAATCAGAATTGCCTAGACATAGTAAAGCCTTGCTGAGTCTAATTATGGTGGCTGCCAAAAAAGCAATTACAAGAAAATGGAAATCAAAGTCTAGACCAACTTTACTAGAAGTAGTGACTATAGTAACAGAGATAAAACAACAGGAATTGGGATCTTTAGAAAAGGGAAGGAGGAAACTACATGGAAAAATGGGAATTGTGGGAACAAAATATGCAGAGCAGAAACAAGGTTTAAGAGGCAGGATTTGAATGAGCCATATAACACTTAACTGACAATGACTGGAAGGTTTATAAGTGATGTTTGCAACTACAGTAGTTTCAAGGGTGTCTGTGATGTAAACTGTTTGCAACTAAAGTGGTATCATTTTGTATATTTTTTCATTTATATAAATGTAAGATTGCCTTTGTCATATGTGAAAATTTAATAAAGATGTTTGGGGAAGAAAAGATATATGCATTCAAATGGAATAATTGCAGTTATCATATATGAATTGCTCCTTACATATTATTGCGGTTAATATTGTGTACCTGCTCAAAATACTAGTGACTGAGGGAATGAAAATAGTTTATTGGGCTTAAACTAGGACCTGTGTCATACATACCCCATGCTCTCTGAGGCAACTTAATCTCTCCTGATGTGCCTCAAGGATTTCTACTATTTCATCTGCAGCTATTCAGTACAAAAATAAAATATATACTGTCTTTCGGCTTTTCCCAGTTAGGGGTCGCCACAGCAGAATTCTGGTCCACTAATGATTAGCAGTAAGTTTTTACAGTGTCGAGTTGCCAGCCCAGCTCTCAGCCTTCAAAGAAGGCACACCCACACACGCATCTACCTGCACGTCTTTAAATTCACTCGACCATGGGGAGGACATGCAGACTCAGCACAGAAGGCGTTCCAGCAGAGAATCAAACCGAAGACCCTCTTGCTGTGAGGCTACAATGCTAACCACTACACCTACACTACCACGTCTCTCTCTCTCTCTCTCTCTCTATATATATATATATATATATATATATATATATATGGTAATGACGTTGTTCCCCAGTGCATGGAATGCCAGTTTCACTGGCTTCTGCCATAGCTAAGCTCTTCCAAACCTTAGCCCTATACTGAGACCTGATATAATCCTCCTGCAGCAGCCTATGTCTGTAGCACTTCCTGAGGAGTGCCACAAAAAATCTGGGCTAATTAACACCCCATCTTTGTGCTCTAAATTTAGCATCATTTTCTTCATTGCCAGTAATGTCTACAGAAGTCAAGCTAACAATATATGTCTGAATTGGTGCCCAATTCAGATCTTATGTGTAACAGATTGTGCACAAAGATGCACAGCCTTTTCAACTGCAGTTCCTCAATTGAAAGCATATGGATTCCTTGACAGATACATTGGCACTAATTAAATCAAGTATTACTAAAGGTGTGAAGCATGGCATTGAGATTTGCCATGTGTGACGATCAACCTATTGACATATGTTCCAGTGCCAAACACTGAAATGCTTAATGACCTGGCTTTTAATCCTTGATGTTTGAAAAGATAAATAGAATGAATTGTGACATATTTTGATGTTGGGGCTTACACATTGTTAAAGTTGTGTTGCAGCAGCAGGGAATCAAACCCATGGGATAAAGAATGCACAAATTGAAACTTAGTATATTAATTCTGATTGTCCCAGGAAAATTTTCTTCTATGCATCGTAATTAAGAGATATACTCATTTCAGAATGAATGAATGGAGATAGTCATACATACAGGACTCTCTGAAGTATAAGTAGTCCTGGGAATGCATTCATATGTAAAAAGCTGCATTTCTGCTCATAACTATATTACAAATGAATGGAGTTGCATGACCTGAATAATACAGGTTGGGGTATGTTGCAGACGTACATACATATTTCACAAGACATAATTAGGATATGTGATGAGTCATTATGATTATAACAAAAGTATTGTGCCATCATATGCAAATTCATTTTAAATTAAATATCATCTTTGTCATGTTTAAAAAATGTACAAGCACTAGCTTGAGGTTAGATGTGAAGCATAAGTGATACATGCTAAACAGAAAAGTTTACTTATGCAAGCATTAATGATACATTACTTACAATAAACATGTTTAGCATCCTAATTTGTCTTTAATTTTAAATTCCTAATCAAAATGAGGATGACAGCATTGTTGTGTTCCAAAGAAGATGATGCTGGCAGAAGGGTCTGACATTGATGTGGACTCACCCTACAATGTAAAAGCTTCTCCCAACTGGTAGTTCAGTGAGGCCAGCAGTACGTAAGATCATATTTACATGACTCTATACACAACCCATCACACAATTGTTAACTGCTGGGAGATTAAAACTCCCTATTTATCTAGTTACACAATCTAGAGAACGCAGTAGTTAACATGAGTACCAACACAAAAGTCTGACTTTTAGAGTGTGAGAGTGCACTTTAAAGAGGATGACATCATTGTTTTGTTCCAGAGAAGATGATGTTATGAGAAGGGTCTGACATTAATGTGGACTCACCCTGCATTGCAAAAGTTTATCCAGATTGCTAGTTCAGTGAGGTGAGCAGTACATAAGGTCATATTTAGATGACTCCTCCACACACCACCTCTCACCTCTCCCAACACACACTCTAGCTGCTGTGAGATTAGAACACCCTACCTATCAAGTTACACAATCTAGGGGACATAGTACTGAAAACAAGAGCCATTGAAGACGTCCGATTTCTATAGTGTGACAGTGCACTGTACATATGATTAATTTCTCATTCTGTGTCAGAGAAGATAATGTGCTGTTGAAGTTTTTGTGCAAAGTCATACTTGTTGATATGAAGGAGTAAGTGCAGTCAATAGGTAAATACTGCTGACTTAGATCAGCTGTGCTGTCATTAATGTATATTGCAAAACAGAGACTGGCATGTACCTGTTTTACATGAAGCTGTGCACATGATATATACGCACACACTTGTGAAACACAGGATGGACAATGAAGCATTCATGGCTCATGTAAACCTTAATGATAGCTACTGATATTAGCAATGCTATCTGATCAAGCATGGGCAATATGCACTCTCAATACAAAACAATCCTTAATGTTCCAATGCAGTAGGGCTAAGTAATGATGAGGCATGTCTGTTAAGGCTCTATGTGGTTGAATATCATTTGCAAGTGTAAGTACTGCAGTGCAGACAAAACTGTACAGAACAAAGTGTTCAGTCAGCTATACAGTTCAGTGCAGATTATTTGTGTACAGTAAGCCATTTCCATGTAATGATGTAATAACTTTCAAAAACAATATTTATCCGATTTCAAAATGACTTCCTAAAGTGCAATGTGGAGAAGATGTTGGCAAAGTATTAGCACATGCGTGATTCTAATTTGAGGTGTTAAACTTGGAATGTGATGTAGCAGTGCTCAGTGGTGCTCCCTGCCAACCTTTGCGTAAATAAGTAGAAGAGAGAAAATGGTCTGATTCTTATTAAATGTAGACCAGATCTGTTTTATGTTAATGTTTAACATGTCATGATGTCAACATTTGTCATGGCAGTACTTGCTCAGTGTATTGCAGATATACATTTTGCATGTTGGACTCTACCTGTGACATGTTACGGCCAAAGCTTAAGTAAAAAATGAATTGTTGTGCTTGCCTTCCCCATTTGCGTGATGTTAGGCGGAGGGGAAACAGGATTCACTGCTGAAGGAAAAAAGTGAAAACCTTAATTTTGTTAGCCTTCTGCAGTGCAAACAGGCTTAATGATGATGTATGATCGTCAGCACTACTGACAGTTCTGCGTGGAGGAAATCAATCTGTCACCAATTTTCTCAATGGTATAAGGTGTAAGCTCAGTGAGCTATATGAAAAAGTATAAGTGAAGCATTTTTCAAGTCTAGTTTGTAAATAATTTTACAAAGGATGTCAAAATGTGATTATTATAAGTAATCTTCATCAGGACTGTAACACTACATATGAATGACTATTCAAAATATGTTGATTGATCAAATTTTGTCAGTAATGCCTACTGAAATAAACTTTATACCTACTGTATATCAACCATGCGTCAAGGAAAATCACAAGTTAATTGGGTGTACAATTTAAACATGACAAGGATGGTATGTATTTTGAAATAATTATTATGATATAGCACATATCCGATGTGCGTAGGACAGGATGTCTTTTGAAGTGTAGGCACTGTGCTTCCTCACAGTAAGGACAGTAGCCAAATGATATAAGATGAACATTGTAAACATCAGCCTACTAAATATGGTACAATATAATGTGATGACCCGGAAGAGGTGATGAGGGACACATAGATGGAGACACACGTAAGAGTTTGTTTTATGGCATATTTATGAACATCTTTACGGTGTATTTGTATTACTTGAGTCCTCTCATTCAGAATGCATCCAAAGTGATATAGGGATAGAGAAGGTGGAAGAGTGACAATAAACAATACATACACATACATCTGGCTAAAGAAGGTGTAGAAAACTGGAAACATGATGTTGAAAAGAGGATAGTGTTCTGTTGATGACAAATGTAGCACACTCTTATGCAAGTAATATTAATATGGAGAAAAATTACATTCCTGTACAATATAATTCAGCATGTAATAATGTTCACTTGAACATTTGGCTGTAGAAATAAAACTTTGTAGACACATTGATTATCAGCTCACCACAGAGAAGCTTGTGCTATAATAAATGTCAACATGTTCAATAAACACATTTGGTAGGCAGCAGTATTCATTACACTTATATCCAAGGGTGCCTGCAGGCAGGTGCAAGGGGGTGCACTGATGTGCGACTGATGGTTTATGTCTTCATCTTATTTATTTATTTATTTTATTTTACATTTGTTGACCGGGCTGGTCCAGCTGGATATATTTCCATTTTCAGTAGAGGCCCGGGGAGAAAAGCTCCGCATATAAACCACCACCACACAAAAAATGTTTATAATAAACAAGAAAGGTATTACAGTTTAAATTATGGGAAGACTATGAGACACACTACATTAATACATAATACACCTACAGATAATTTTACAGTATGAATATCTAGGGCAACCCCAAGACATTATTAGAATACATTTAAATCCTTGGTTATTCTAGTTTACTCCAGACAGTTACTATTTCCAAAGGGTTAAACAGTAACAGTAGAAAAAGGAGGAAGTATAAAGAAATGACAGGAATACTACCTTCAGGATACATTCATAACCAAGTAGAAAAGATATCTAATTGGTGCCTAAGTAGTAGAGATAGCTTATAGGTGCTACTAATTCAGAGGAGTAGACAGGAAAGAGTGGAGGAAAGTAGGAAGTCAAGAGATAACAGCAGAGAAATCCAGAGGATCAGTCTGGGTAACAGCAAGGGCATAGCCAGTGAGTTTTAAGGTGTTTCTTAAGACTTTGTTTAAAGAGAGGAAGGGATGGAAGTGAGGTTAGGTCAGATGGTATGAGGTTCCATTGTTTTCCAGCGGTATTGGAGAACAGTGAGTCCCCAGCTAAGTTGTTAAACTTGGTGGTACTAGCTAGAAGTTTATTGGAAGAGCATAAGGAATTAAGATTCCTATAGGGTGCTATAAGGTTGTTGAGTATTGGTGTGTTGTTGGGTTGGTAAAAAATCTTATGAACAATGGTAGGTTGGGAAAGTATTGGAAGGTTTTTTCATTCGAGCCAGTCTAGCTGGTGAAGGTTAAGAAAGTGGTGAGTTCTATATGGGTTTCCAGTGGCAAATGTTGCAATACTATTATAGGAGTTGGCTAGTTTGGTAAGATTTTTTTTTAGATTAGTGTATATGGGTGCAGCATACAGAAGAGTTGAAATTAGATGGGAGTGGGCAATAGTTATTCTGGAGTTAAGAAAAGTTTTATCCTATATAGGGAGCCCAGTTTTTTATTGTGTTATTAATGTGATTGTCAAAGGTGAGGTTATTATCAATTGTGATTTCTAATAGTTTGGTGAAAAAGTCGGGGGATATAAGGGTGCCATTATTGGATTGAATGGAGAAATCTATGGGGAAGGACTTACTGTTTGTTGTAAACAGTAGTAGCTTGGTCTTTTTTGCGTTCAAAAGAAGGCACCATTTCAAGAACCATGCCTCTACTGTGTTGAAAGCTGTCTGGGTTAAAGATTGAAGTTCAGATATAGAGTTGGCAGAGCATATGATCGTAGAATCATCAGCATATTGTATACAGGTGGCTTGAGGAATAGCTATTTGAAGGTCATTGATGAATAAACAGAAAAGGAGAGGGCCAAGAATAGAGCCCTGATGGACTCCAAGGGAGATAGGATGGTGAGATGATAGCTGATTCTCCCAAAGAACAGCTTGCTGTCTATTACTAAGGTAAGACTTGAACCAGAGAATTGCTTTGGCAGCAAGAGAGAGGGATGACAGAGTGTTTATGAGTAAGAGATGGCTAACCATATCAAAGGCTTTAGACAGGTTGATGAAGAGTGCTGATGAGAGGGTGCTATTATTACAGTTATTACTAATGGTGTTGGTGAAGGATAGGAGAGCTGAGGTGGTACTATGAAAAGGCCTGAAGCCATGCAGACAGTTTGCTAGAATGTTATGTTGAATTAAGTAGTCCATTAGCTGATGGTGAATACATTTTTCCATAATCTTGGCTAATGGAGAAAGGAGAGCTATAGGCCTGTAGTTAGAATAGTCATTAGAGTTACCTCCTTTGTGTAAGGGAATAATGTGGGAGATTTTCCAGAGATCTGGAATGGTTCCTTCAGTTATGGTACGGTTTATCAGGATGGATATAGGATTTAGCTGCTTGCTGTAGGTATTCGGATGGTAGCTTATCAGTAGAGGGTGCAAGGCTTAAGTTTGTGGATAAGTTCTTGGATGTAAGAGGTAGAGATGGGTTGTAGTTGGAATGTTGGCCGAGTATTAGGTGGAGAGTTAGATAGATCTGAGTTGTCTGTAGCTAGTTGACTGGCTAGAGTTTGTATGGTGTCTGTGAAGAAGGTATTAAAGGCATTGGCAGTTTGATGGGAGGTATTGTTTTCTGACCCTAGAGGGGAAGGAGTGCTAGAGTGGCCTGGACAAAGGAGGTTATTTAAGCATGCCCAGAATTTGTGTGGATTATTATGGTGAATTTCCTGCAGTTTGCAATAGTAGATTTTTTTTGTCAGAGAGAATAGCTTTTTTTGTATCATTTCTCAACTGTCTAAAGGTTTTTTGTTCTGAGGTATTTCTGGTTGCTCTCCACTTAGTCCATGATTTATTTCTAAGTAATATTTTTTGTCTGGTTTCTTTTGAGAGCCAGGGGGCAGGTTTGGATTTTATTCTAACAGATTGTTTAGGTGCATGCCTGTCAAGGATTGTTAAGAATTTGTTATTGAAAAATATGACAGCTTCTTCAAGAGGGAGAGTTTTTAGAGGGTTCCAGTCACAGGCACAAAGTTCCATTTGAAATAATACAGGCTGAAAGTTTTTCTTGGTTTGAGAAGTCCTATAGTTAGGGGTGTTGGTAATGTCATTCTTTTGTCTTATGATGTAAGTAAGCATGTGATCACTTACATCATCAGGCAAGGTCCCTACTTTATAAGTATGTTCTTGTTTATTGATTAGTATCCAGTATAGTATAGTATAGTATAGTTTCTTTATTGTTTGGTTTATTAATTCAAGTGGTGGTGGTGATAGTTTGGTTAAAGCCATGCAAATTAATATGAGAAGAAGGATTATCTGTACTGATACTATTCCAGTCAGTATTGAAATCTCCTAGAATAATAGTTTCTTGTGGGTAAGTAGTAGATATCCAGCATAGGGTATCCTCTATTATAGTAATGTTATTACCTGGGGGTAGGTAGATACAGATTATGTATAGTGTTTTGCTGGGGTTGAGTTGAAATCTAGTGATTAAGAGTTCAACTTTACTATTTTGAGGTGGGTTATAAGGTATAGAGGAGATGTGTAGTTCATTTCTAAACAGTAGGGCTACTCCTCCTCCTTTGCATTTTACTCTGTTGTGTCTCAGTATATTGTACCTGGGGGGATTATTTCATTATCCTTAGTTGTGGGTTTTAACCAGGTTTCTGTAAGACAGAGGATATCAAAGGAGTGAATATCAAGAAGGGCATGGAGATGGGCAACTTTGTTGTTAATACTGCGGATATTGAGATGGCCTATTAGTAAGAAGTTAGAGATACTGGTCTGGGTAGTAAGGGTGTTGGGAAAGGTACTAAGAATAGGTATAGAAGAGAGATTAGAAGGGCCTGGGTTAGGGTGGATGTCACCATCTTTTAAGGTGGGAGATTTTAGTGCTGAAAGAGGGTTAGAATTAAGGCTAGGTAGATATTTCATTTTTTTTACTGTGGGGTGGTTTAATTTCATGGGTGTAAGTCGATGATATTTAGGTAGCAAGTAGCAGGAAGTGGAGGTGATATTTATTTGGGGATGGGTAAGGGCATTGTTATATATAGATGTTTGTTTAGGAGAGTAGTTGAGGTAGTAGTAATTCACCTTTTCAAAAGTGGTGAGGAGATAGGTAGTGGTGAGGATAGGTATAAGAGTGGCTAAGAGTATTACCAAGAATAGGATAGTTTTAGTTGCTGTAGACATATTACTTAGTAAATGTGTACTGTTACTGCCAGGTAGGGCTAGGATGCAATAGTATCAGATAAAAAGTTAAGATAGGGTAGTAGAGAAGAGAAATGCTACAAATAGAGAAGTTTTCTTCAAGTAGTATATAGGTAGGTAGGGTAGTAACGAAAGAGAAATGGGAAGGGTAAAGAAGTCATATAATGCTAAGGTAGGATAGAAGTGATGAAGAGCGTGTATCAGTAAAGAAGTTGTTTAAGGTAGTGAAGAGTTAAGGTAGGGTAGTAAAGAAGAAAAATGCTAAGGGTGGAGAGGCTGATGAAAATAGTATAGGTAGGGGTAGTAAGAGACACAGTAATGGAAAAGCTATAAAAGGATGGGTGTGACTTAGGTAAATTGACTTGAGCCTGGGACAGGTGGGATAGGAGAGGGTGTGGTTTTAGGAAGTATAAGGTTAGGACCACTGGGGGTGGGTGGGAATTGGGGTAGGGTAGAGGAGCGGAGTGAGCCCGCACTCGTGCGCAGAATTTGAATTCCAGAAGATGTTTGGACTGCGGACGAGCATACAAGTGAGAGGCAGGTGTGTGTGTGTGTGTGTGTGTGTGTGTGTGTGTGTGTGTGTGTGTGTGTGTGTGTGTGTGTGTGTGTGTGTGTGTGTGTGTGTGTGTGTGTGTGTGTGTGTGTGTGTGTGTGTGTGTGTGTGTGTGTGTGTGTTTAAGAGATGTGTGTGTAAGAAATAGGTAGGTAGAGGTGTGTGGGTGTAAGAAGTAGGTAGGTAGGTAGGGGTTTGTATGCGTGTATGTAAGAAGTAAGTAGGTAGATAAAGGTAAGGGTGTGTGTGTTGCCTGACCTACTCAAGTCTTAACTGCTGTACTACAGGGAGAAGTAGCTTGATCAGCAACTTCTCCACATTAAAAAATATATATTAGACACAAACATTTATCTGTGATAAACAAGCCACTTAAATCTCTCTCTTTTTACAAAAAAAAAAAAAAAAGAAAGAACGCGAGGGCCATTTTAGATCTGACTGGCCTCGGCAGCTCCTTTAAGAAAATATTCTGCTTAGTCGCTATCCAAGACCTTATGCCGTTGTAGTGGTGAGTAGACTGGATGTGCTCTGTGAAACTTCTGGTTGCCTATTAGCAAATGAAGAAGTGGTGGGTTCAGAAGTTCCTTTGTCTGAGCAGAAAGCAATCGCTCATTTTCAGATTGTGCCATTTAGACTATTTGCCCCAGAATTTTTTTTTTAAATGTATTGGGTAATTTCTGTATATCTTGCAGATGCAGAAAATGTGGATTTGATGATAGCTTGCTAGAAACTTCCACCTTTTGAACCTAGATTTTTAGGGTTATCTTTAATTAAAAGAAACGTTTAATATACAGCTTAGGTTGTATTACCTTAAGAATTCCTATAATGATCTAACTAAAAAAATTCAAAGACATTTTTAGATATAATCTTATAAGGAAAAAATAGGGTTAAGGGTCTTTACAAACTTCTGCAACATGCTGATGGCCATTTGCAAACATGGGAAAGTTCCTTTGTCTGAGCAGAAAACAATCGCTCATTTTCAGATTGTGCCATTTAGACTATTTGCCCCGGAATTTTTTTTTTAAATGTATTGGGTAATTTCTGTATATCTTGCAGATGCAGAGAATGTGGATTTTATGATAGCTTGCTAGAAACTTCCACCTTTTGAAACTAGATTTTTAGGGTTATCTTTAATTAAAGGAAACGTTTAATATACAGCTTAGGTTGTATTACCTTAAGAATTCCTATAATGATCTAACTAAAAAAAATTCAAAGACATTTTTAGACATAATCTTATAAGGAAAAAAATAGAGTTAAGGGTCTTTACAAACTTCTGCAACATGCTGATGGCCATATGCAAACATGGGAAACTGTCCTTTCAGATAGGCATCCATGAAGCTTCCCAACACAGTGGGTTGTTACATAATTTGTATTTGGTTTCAAAGCACCATATGAGACTCTTTCAGCTGCTTAATCATATATAGTGATCACCTAAAAGTTGCACAGAAAAACATTTTTAAATCCCTAAATTGAAACATTTATTTCCCTAAACTTGTTGAGCTTTCTTGGAAATTTTGAACATGCAGATTGATATAATTACTGTATTAAATTATCTCATCTCCTTCCATGTGTATTGTCATGTTTAGAATTCTAGCTTTTCAGTACTACCAGTCTTGAAACTGCAGCCTTTCCTAACACAGATTTTTTTCATCTAGTTGTTCTAGTCCAGGGTATGCACATATTTTGATAGGAGTGAGGATTTAAGAGCTCACGCTGAAATAATATGTATGTGACTGCCAAGACTGTGATTGGACATAAGCAAAAGAGTGTAACTAGAAGCTTGCCATGACCTGAAGGATAGAGGTAATAGTTTGAAGAAGAACACATCCCTGCCCACCCAGTGGCCACATTTATTTTATTTAATGTCATTCCAGTCTTGAACTTGGTCACACTCTGCAGTAATCACACCCAGCAGAAGCTGGTTTGCTGTTGTGTACTATAATTGACACATTTGTATTTTTGAGCTTGGTGACTGTAAGGTTCAACATATTACCTGCCTTCAGGATGACCTTTGTCAATGGGTAAATACCTGAAGTACACACTAGAATTTCCCAAACAAGGTGAATTCCTCTGGAAGGTCAGAAGACTTGAGACTGTTACAATATTACAAGTGGGGTGGAGGATTTTTATATATTAAAGTATCAAAAGGGTAACAGAGAAACGTTTTAAAGGATTTGTTGGTTTGAATTCTTATTGCAAAATGATACATTTGTTGAAGTTATAGTGCTTTATTAATCAATACATTAATTTTTTTTATCAAAATATTTTTTTGTGCTGAAGTTGTTTGCTGTAAGAGCTGTTTTTCAGTGATTAGTCCAGCATTAATTATATAACTGTGTTGGTTTGTAGGCCAGTGAAATTGCCCTCATTTGCGTGAGTGTTTGTGTGTGTGAGTTAATGCATGTATATATGTGTGTGTATGTATGTATAAAAGGAAGGTAGCATATCCCTTAGCTGTCTAGGTTTTTGCAGAATGTCCAGATTTTTGCCCCATATTCCTCCTAAAAAAGATTGAAGTTGCTAAATAATGACAGACATTTGAGTTTTAGACTTCATATCCTTTAGAAAAATGCATATTAACACAAATACTGTTATTCTAGCAATTTTCTAAGTTCATGAGAGAAATATTTATAATCTGTCCCTATTTATTTTAGGCGTTGTCCAAATTTCTTGCTCTAAGAAGTTGAGATGTGTGTGAGTGTGTGTGTGTGTGTGTGTGTGTGTGTGTGTGTGTGTGTGTGTGTGTGTGTGTGTGTGTGTGTGTGTGTGTGTGTGTGTGTGTGAGACAAAGAGAGAGAGAGAGAGAAATTCCCTAGTTAGAGTTAGCAGGTGGAATTTATTTTCGAGTGCATTTTCAAGGAATTGTGAGCTTCAAGGGAAGAGAAAATTACTGCTGCTTGTGTTAAGTCTGCGTAAAATGTATAACTGTTTTGTTCAGCAAATTGTATCACTATTATCATATAGAATTTTAAAACAGTGTTAGTAGCACAGCAGGTAGCATACTTGCATCTTGATGTAGAGGGTTGTAGGTTCTATTCCCACAGCATGTAGTTTTGTATTTTAATGGGTGGGGTGCTGCAGACCTGAGCATGTTCACCCTTGAATGAGATGCCTAATAACTATGAACCTGTTTTTCAGCTTGCCACACACTCCATACTGCAATATAGCAGCCTACCATTTTTAATGTAACATAGACAATTTACTCTTCAAGGGCAGCAGGGACTGAATTTGTAGATGAAACACTGAAACATAAAGTTGTTTTCTAGCAACAACCTCTTCATTAGTTTTGGATATCCTTAATGTGGAATTATTCAGATGACTTTTACTTCTGCAGAAATTGTGTATATAGACATATTGGTGGACTGTAATGACAGAAGTTTGAGAGGCCTTTTATGGTTGAAATGTTCTGAAATGAGCAGTTTGTCATTATTAGTTGATATGTTTTGTTTCATTGCTTACTAACAAAATGTTCAAGACTATAAATTTAAAACACACGCTAACAAGTGGTGCTGTATTATACAAAGTATATATAATTCAATTATTATATATCATAATTGATTCACCTTCCTGATTGTATTAAAGAACCTTTGCATGGTCCTAAAAATGTGTACAAGGGGCCTATGATTTGAAAACAGCCCAAAGGCAGACTTGACCTGCCACTGGCCAGATGCATTTTCTCTGAATGTGGGTTTCAATGCTGTTTCAGTGAATGTGAGTTTCAAAGGTAGAGAAGTTTTAATGCTAAGTCTGTTTTCATTGTAAGACTATTGTTTTATTTAGCAAACGTCTATCAGTGTTTGTGCTATAAAATATGAAATAAAATTTGTAAATTAAATCCAAATATCTGTAATCATTGTAGAAGTAAAGTATAAAACAGTATGCACACTGAGAGTTTTGAACAGTGTTTATGGCAGCTGAGGAGAAATAGCGAAGTAATGGGACACTGGAATGGCTGTGTCAGGAGGGGCTGCGTAGGGGGGGTTGAGGGGGGGGCTCTGGGTTTGCACCTCCCTGCAAAACATCCTGTGGGCTCCCTGCTTATATCAACTGCAGCCTTTACACTTTAAATGATATCCAGCAGCCTGATACATATGGAAGAGTAACTGTATCACAGTGTGTTAGCCTAAGTCTGTTTTACTATAGAGCAGCAGATATATTAGTATTTGCACTACACTAACTGTGGCAATGCAGTGTGAGGCAAAAACTCACCATATTTTGAAAAATTAAGTTTATAGAGTTGATCATTATATCAACACAACGAAAAGAAAACTCTACTTGACATGTGTCAAGATCACAGCATTGAAGGGACAGTGATAACCTATTGAGACAATGGAAGATATTGATATTAGCCTTCAGCAAAGTAATGACAGTGTGAAAATACCTGAAGATAAACTTTACACCCATCATCCTAATGAATAGCCAACAGTAAAAGGGGTTGATAGGAAAGGGTAGAAGATAGAGAGATGAACAGACACATATCAAAGGTTGTTATGGGTCATTAATGCACTTCTTTATGTGTCCACATTATTAATCTGTCATGCTCTCTATCATCATTACCTGATGTCTATGGTGATCAAGAAGGTGTAAGAGAGGAAAAACATGACTAAGACACAAGTAGAATAAGAATGTTTTAATAGTTCTTCCTTGTGGGTGTGGACGTCTTTGCAAATGCTTATTTGCCACAGTATTCATTATCTGTTCATAAAAGGTCATAACTGGATTAAAATTATGATGCATTTCATTAAGCATATCATAAATGTATAATATCACAGTAAGAAATAATGCATTATATACATCTGGAACTGAACCCCTGACGGTAAGACCACAAAGCAATTTTTCAGACAAGTGATTTATGGCAACGCTCCACAAAAGAAGTTGCACTTTGTCACCCCAGTAGTCAAAGAACTGTTACATTAACTGTTGCAAAGTACTGCCTTTATTCCGCTTTTACTCTGTATTGCAAAAGAGCAGCATGTTTAAGCACCTTTGACTGGGGATAAAATGACTACTGCAGGTGGTGGCAACAACTGACCAGGTTTTGCTACAAGAATAGCCATTCACCTTCACTCGTCATTGGTGTGTGATGCCAAACTCTGTGCAAATGCTGTGGACTAAAATTGAAGGCTTTCTTATGGGCCATTTCTGGCCATATTTGCTGTGTGTGATTCTATTTTTTGATCAGACTAAATGTGAAAAAATGGGTTGATAGGAAAGTGGTAAAATGGGGGGGGGCAAGCATAAGGTAGCACACAGGGGAAAAAACAGAGGACTCTGCAGGAAGGTAGTGGGAGAGAACAACACTTTTTCACAACACAAATATAGAATTGTACACAGAATTTCTGAATTTGTACTGCCACAACATCAAGGGTAGAGCCACTTGTATCAAATCAAAGGTATCAAGAAGTCACATAAGTGAAGTGGAGAGCTATATATATAGGTCTCTATGTTTTTGTGAGACAGATTCCCTGATTTTACCTTCAAAGAGAGAGGGATGTTGTGAAAGGGGCTTAGGAATGTGAGGTTCAGGTAGGTAGGGTACGTGAGGAAGCAGGCACAGACATACAAGACAGACAGGGATGGTAACAGACACAAAAGGCTGGAGATACCATGACTGGGGATAGGTAGGGGACATCAGCTGCACTCCCACGTCAATCCTGAGAACAGTGATAATTTAGTCCTCACCCTCAGAACTGTCATCACTGTCTTCTGTCTCAGTTTCCTGTGTCAGTACTCAGTGTGGCATCATCTTTGTAATATAATGAAGCACCTTTTCAACATGGCTGATTTGGGCACCAAGGCTCCCTTCCATGATACCCTCTACCAGCCCTGTCAGATCCACCTGGGTGACAAAATCACCATCTCAACTGCTACTACTTCCAGAAAGTACCAGTGCACCAGCAGTATGGACAGAGCTACCCGATGCAGATGGTTGTGGAGGCAGTGCTGACAGGTTGTGACCATGAAGTGCTGGGTGTCAGGGCTGCAACCTGTGGAGGGATGGCGGGCCAATCTGCAGTGGTCTGTCTACCTCCCTGTGCTGAATGTCTGACAACAGAATAATTTTAAATCATAGAAAATATTTAAAAAAGAGAGAATACAGGTGACGTAAGACAAAAAAGAGAGAATTAGATCCATGGCATGTTGCATGACTATTATTTGAATACATAAACATCTATGATTATCTAGGGTGTACACCTCTGACACATCCAGGTATGATGGGAAAGTCTTACTCTGTTGTAACATTAATCAACTGCACTGCTGTGATACCATGAATACAAATATTTATTTGACTCTTGCCATATTGCATATAATTACAATAGTTATTAGACTTACAGTAAATCCTGATGCATATGCACCCTGTGCCTCTCTGAGGTGAGTTAACATATCTTGGTGCACTTCCCTGTTTGCTGCAATGTCTTCAATAGCTGTACAATAGAGAAGAAGAGACATGAAAGCATAATGAATACTGGCCTTAGCTGTCTACTACATTCTATATGATTGAATGGTGATGGGTCAGTCACACAACTGAGGGGTGTTAGTAGCTCTAAACTCATCCTCCCATTAGCTAAGGAGATCCTTCTTGCACTGTGTCAAGTCACTCTAGTGGTGATGACATTGCTACCCAGTGCATGGGATGCCAGGTACACTGGAGGCAGCATTGGTTAAGCCGTTCTAAGCCTCAGTCTTATACTGACACCCAGCTTAGTCTTGCAGCAGCCTATGAGTGTAGTGCTTCACAAAGAGTGTGACAAAAATCCTTGACTCCACAATACCCCACCTCTGTGCTCTAAATTTAGCGCAATCAACCCCATCACAAGCCATGTCTACAGAAGTCAAGTTACTATGTCTGAACTGATGACAAATTCCAATCTTGCACACCCATGCCAACTGCATGTGTGAAATGGAAAACAGAGATCCATTGCCAGGCAAAATGGCAGGGATTTTATTAAACAGCAATGAAGGTGGGAAACACGGCAGTGAGATTTGCCATGTGTGATGCTCAACTTATTCACACTTTTTCCAGTGGTCAACACTGACAAGTTTAATGGCTTGGCTTGTAAGGCTTGAACTTTGAAAGGTTAAATAGGATGACTTGGGACCCAATTTGTTAGGACTTGCACACTGTAAAAATTAGTTGTATAAGGTGGGAATCAAACATATGGTATAAAAGAACATCACCAGCACCTGCCCCCCTCCCCTTATCTCTAGGGAGCAAGTCATCACTGCCATCTCAAAGGCAAAAAATACAGTCTCCACAGGACCCAATAACATCCCAGGCTGCATCCTACATGAACTCAAGCAGGAACTTGCATCACCATTAGGCATCCTATTCAACCAAAGCCTGAGTACCGGCTTCATCCCAGCCGAATGGAGGACAGCCACTGTCATCCCTTTGCACAAAGATGGAGCATCCACCGATACAGGAAATTATAGACTCATCAGTATAACTACAACAATACCACCAAACATATAATACAAATACCACCATCAGCATAACTAGCCTGATATCAAGGCCATGGAGTGGATTATTATGGACCTCACTAACAAGGACATTGGCAACCTCCAATCACTCAATCCCACACAGTTTGGTTTTGTCAAGAGGAGGTCATGCCTGTTAAATTTGGTTGACGTCTTTGAGACAGCTGCCAAAGTCATGGATGAGGAGAAGACTGTGCACACTGACTACCTTGACCTGACCAAAGCCTTTGAAACTATTCCCCACTTGGGTATAATGGATAAACTCTCTCAACTAGGCATCAATCCAAATGTTAAAAGATGGGTAGCAAACTGGTTCACTGACAGAACCCACCTAGTCAAAATAGGGGAAGCCACCTGAACCAGTAGACCCGTAATGAGCAGTATACTCCAGGGATCGGTCTTGGGTCCTCTGTTGTTTGGGATATACTTTTTGAGGTACAGGCCAAAACCAGTGGGCTATGGCTGACCAAGTTTGCAGATGACTGCAAGCTGGGCACTGTCATCAATTCCCCTAGTGATGTGGACATCCTCCAAGAGGGTCTCACCCAAACAAATGACTGGTGCCAGAAACATGAACTCAAACTGAATGCCAAAAAATGCATCATCATCTCCTTTGGGGAGGGTGACGTCCCCACAAATTATCCCATTAATAGCACTGTTCTAATCACACAGTCAGTTGTGAGGGACCTGGGCATCCAGGTTGATAGCAAACTGACTTTTGACCACTATATTGCCTCTGTTGTATGGAAAGATTTCTACATGGCCCATCTCATTTGTAAGGGTATCTCATCTAGGGACAAGGAGGTCATAGCATCCCTGTATTCCCCCCTTATAAGACCCATTATTGAGTACAATACCCCTTTTGGCATGTACCTCACAAAGGACATCCAGCAGCTGGAGATGCCACAGAGGCTCCTCACCAGGAGAATCTAGGGCCTCAAACATCTACCATACACAAATCAAAGGTCTTGTCTCTCTATTCAGTGTCATGCAGACTCCTCAGAGATGACCTCTGCCTGGCATACAAAGCAATCTCAGACCCCGCCTTGATGGGACTGCTGCATATCTGCAAGTCAAGCTCCACTCGAATAACCCACAAGCGCAACCTCAACCTGGTCTGTGACATCAACAGGACTTGTTGGCGGGACAGATTTGTGTCCCAGAGGCTCCCCCTTCTGTGGAATAGACTTTCTCTCCACGTCAAGCTGAGTACCTCATTAACCCTTTTTAAGCACAACCTGGATAACTGGATGGAGACAGAGGCGCCGGAAGCTGTTGAAGGCTAGGGGAGCAGAGGGTGAGAGGGGCACTTAGTGATCTAAAAAGGGCAATTTTTAAAACCTATTTACTACCACAATATAGGTTCACTTGGAGGACATTTTAAGCTTAGCCAATTTCCCTTTTGGTGCTATCCCAAATAAAACCAAGACCCACTCCTCCAAAAACAGGAGACCTGTCTGGTGGACCCAGGCCATAAATAAGCTATACAACAGAAGGAGGAAGCTACATGACAGAGCAAAATCCCAAAAAGGGAAGGCATCTCTGATCAGTATTAGCAAGAAACTTCGATCCCTCATAAAATCATCAAAGGCCAGTTTCGAAAGAAAAATTGCCATAGACACTAAAGATAATCACAAGGCCTTCTTTAGTTATGTCAGGAATATGGGTGGAAACTCCCAGATATGCTCTGAATTGTTGCATAACGGTACTAAATATACCGAACCTACAGATATAGCCAACATCCTGGCAGACAGATTCAGCGCTAACTTCTCCCCCCCCTTCCCCCCCAAAGGAGCAAATGCCTATCCCAACTGTATGTAACCTCCCTGACATCACAGATGCACAGGTGAAAGCTGCCCTCTCCAAAGCAAAAAACACAGCATCTATGGGACCGGACGGTGTCCCAGGCTGCATCCTACATGAACTCCAAGAAGAACTGAACCCTCACATTAAGTCACTGTTCAAACTTAGCCTTACTACAGGATTTGTACCCAAAGAATGGCGAACAACTACAGTGGTCCCACTCCACAAAGGTGGTGCCACAATGGACCCCGGGAACTATCGCCCCATAAGCCTGACTAGTCTGATCTGTAAAGCTATGGAGCGTATTATCATGGAACTCATAAACAAAGACATTGGGAACCTCCAGACATTGGACCCTACCCAATTCGGCTTTGTTAAGGGCAGATCTTGTCTCTTAAACTTAGTTGATTTCTTTGAAACAGTTACCAAAGTCATAGATGAGGGCAAGGTAGTCCACACAGCCTACCTAGACCTCGTAAAAGCCTTCGACACAATACCCCACTCGGGGATCTTAAATAAGCTTACCAGCTTAAATATCAACCCCTATGTCACAAGATGGGTTGCAAACTGGCTCAGGGATAGAACCCACATGGTCAGAATTGCAGGTGCCACGTCCGAATCCAAACCAGTTACAAGTGGCATCCCACAAGGCTCAGTTCTGGGACCTCTCTTATTCGGTATATACTTCTCTGAGGTACAGGCTAACACAGGGGGACTATGGCTGACAAAGTTCACAGATGACTGCAAACTGGGAGCCATAATTGACTCTCCAGCTGACACAAGCATCCTCCAAAAGGGTATCACAGAGACGGATGCTTGGTGCCAGAGCCACGGACTCAAGCTGAATGCTAAAAAGTGCATAGTTATCCCCTTTGGGAAAAACAAAGTGCCCACAAATTACCACATAGGTGGTAATTCATTAAGTATGGAGGAAGTAATTAGGGATTTGGGGACCCACGTAGATAGTAATCTCTCCTTTGACAATCACATTACCAAAGTGGTTAGAAAGACCTTCTATATAGCCCACCTTATCACGAAAGGGTTTGCATCTAGATCAAGAGAGGTCATTGTGCCCCTCTACTCATCACTCATCAGGCCCATAATTGAATACAATGCCCCTTTTGGGATGTACCTTACCTGACACCTGCAGCAACTGGAGAGACCCCAAAAGTACCTCACCAAGAGGATCATGGGCCACAAACAGATGTCCTATGCAGCTCAACTAAAGAAACTCCAGCTCTACTCAGTTGCTTACCGCCTACTCAGAGGCGATCTATGCCTAACATACAAAGCCCTGTCTAACCCAGAATTAATGAACATGCTCCATCTCAAAAAATCCAAATCCCTTAAAGCTACATGCTCCAGGGACTTAAACCTCAGCACAAAAATAAATAGGACATGCTGGAGGGACAGATTCATTTCCCAGAGGCTCCCCTCACTCTGGAATAGAATCCCAATTCATGTTAGACAAAGCCCCTCGCTGACTCTCTTCAAGTGAAATCTGGACGCATGTGTATGGGAAATTGCAAATTCATCCCTGGGGTCTCTTCTGTGTCCCTGCTTGACAGAGGCACAGTAAACTAATCTTAAGGGGCTACCTTCTGTGACCTACTATACAGAGGCACAGTAGGCTAATCTAATAGGGAGGCGAAAGCCAAATACACTCTGGCTAGGCTTATAAATGCCCTAGGGCAGATAGCCTAGTATCTACCTATGAACCTATGAATTAACATTTCCTGGTTGGTCTTACCTATCCCATGTCTGATAATTGTACATTAGCCCTAGTGAAAATAACTGTGATCATACCATAGATAATTTGAGGGGACCCATGTAAGGGATAGGAACTGCCTGTATACATCTCATGCAAAGTTGAAGTTAATTGTATGCACCTCAAAATCATACTGTGATTTTATAATATAAACATTTCTGAAAGTCTTGTGTTACACACAATCATGGTAACTTTTTTATTGATATTTTGCTTATACAACCACCATGCTTGTTATCATGCTCAGAATATTTTCTTTTTGATAATTGCACCACTGCAGTGTCAGTTTCAGCTTCTTCTAATGCCAGTGGTGGCTGGTGACTTCAAATCAAAGGGGGGGGGGGCTGCAGGAGACAGCTGAATGGGTGTGGCGAATTGGAAGTGGTGTGGCCAGCTAGAAGGGGTGGGGCTATGCTCAAAACCACAAAAACTGGGGCTTTAATTAAATATGCTGCCCTGGATGAGAGTCCAATCAAGACAAAATGAAGTGTAGAAGAAAAAAAATATATTTCAATGCATTGGCTACATGACAGCTTACTTAATATCTAGATGGAAACAAAAAGGTTGTGAGGCATGAAAAAATAAATTACTTTTTAAATACATTACTGGACTGCCAGTCAAAATCAAGTATAAAAAAACAAGCAGCACTCAACTCAAACAACTTCTCCTTGAACTGCAGTTCTAATTATAATTTATATTCAGCTTTATAAAAGTACCAAGTAACATGCTAAAAGTAGCAATTTCTGTGATACCCCCACTTGTAAAAATGATTCTTATTCAAAAAAGACCTGCTGCCTGACAATAACTATCTACTTGTTTCATGGGAAAAACATGATCAAAGTAAAAAATGAACAGCAAACAAGAAACAAGCTCAAGATAAATTGCTTAAAGGATTACTGCACAGGTTATGGACCACACATGGTAGATTGGCATTCCGTTTAGTTTATGGGTAAAGCCTGCAAAGATGACTGCAAGTCTCAAACAAATGTAATGAGCTTCTGAAAAAAATGTAATCCTGTCCTTTATTACAAATACTGGCATATGCATTTCAATACCTAAGGCGTATATGTTATCTAGTTATGTAAATATTCTCTGGATGGCAACAACAAAAAGGCTTTCAAAGATGGTAATTCTTTAACAGTATGCTTATTAAAGCTTACTTGCATCTTACAGTCTCAGACAAGCTTACCTGATGGTCATTAAAGCATTTACTTAAACACAGAGCAATAGGCACTGCAACAACATGCATTTTCTGAATAAGAAGAAGCATACAGCATCAATGGGACTGCAAGGCATCCTACATGAGCTCAAAGATGAACTAACCCCTCACCTAAACACACTGTTCAAACTCAGCCTCTCCACAGACTATGTACCCATAGAGTGACCCACCACAATGGTTATTCCACTCCACAAAGGTGGAGCCACAGCAGACCACGGGAACTATCACCCTATAAGCCTGACTACCTTGGTCTGCAAGGCTATGGAGTGCATCATCATGGAACTCATTAACAGAGACGTTGGGAACCTCCAAACACTGGACCCTACCCAGTTCAGCTTTGTTAAGGGCAGATCATGCCTCCTAAACCTGGTGGACTTCTTTGAGACAGTTACTAAGGCTATAGATGAGGGAAAGGTGGTACACACAGCCTACCTAGACCTCACAAAGTCCTTTGACACCATTCCCCATTCTGGTATTATTATTGTAGACAAGCTCACCAGCCTGAACATAAACCCCTACTTCACAAAATGGGTTGCCAACTGGCTCACGGACAGAACCCACATGGTGAGAGTTGCGGGAGCTAGGTCCAACTCTAAACCGGTTACAAGTGGTGTTCCCCAGAGCTCAGTTCTAGGACCCCTCCTGTTCGGCATATACTTCTCAGAGGTACAGGCAAGCACAGGAGGACTATGGCTGACCAAGTTCGCAGATGACTACAAACTAGGGGCTATAACTGACTCTCTGGCTGAAACAGACATCCTCCAAAAGGGTCTCATTGAGACAGATACCTGGTGCCAAAATCATGGCCTCAAGCTAAATGCCAAAAAGTGCAAAGTCATCCCCTTTGGAATAAACAAAGTACCCACAAACTACCACATAGGTGGTAGCCCCCTAAATACAGAAGACGTAATAACTGATCTGGGGACCCAAGTAGATAGTAATCTCTCCTTTGATAATCACATTGCCAAAGTGGTTAGAAAATCCTTCTATGTGGCCCACCTAATCAGAAAAAGGTTCACATCCAGATCAAACGAGGTCATTGTGCCCCTCTGCTCATCACTCATCAGACCCATCACAGAGTACAATGCCCTATTTGGGATGTACCTTACAAGACACCTGCAACAGCTGGAAAGACCACAGAAGTACCTCACCAAGAGGATCACTGGCCTCAAATAGATGCCCTATGCAGCTCGACTGAAGAAACTCCAGCTGTACTCGGTTGCATACCGCCTACTCAGAGGTGATCTCTGCCTGACATACAAGGCCATGTCCAACCCAGAATTGAAGGACATGCTCCACCTAAAGAAAACCATATGCCCTCGAGCCACATGCTCTAGGGATCTAAACCTCACCACAACAATAAATAGGACGTGCTAGAGGGATGGATTCCTGTCCCAGAGACTTCCCATGCTTTGGAACAAGATTCCAATCTACATTAGGCAGAGCTCCTCACTAACACTCTTCAAGGGAAACCTTGCCAAGTGGATGGGAAACAGAAAGTTTACCCTGGGGATCACTTCAGTGGTTCTGCTGGACAGAAGCACAGGGAACTAATCTAAGGGGGCGGTGAAAGCCAACACATTCTGGCTAGGCTTATAAATGCCTTCGGGCAGATAGCCTAGTACTTACCTATGAACTATAACTCAACAGTATAAAAATATGACAGAAAACCAGAACATTCTGCAAAATCAAGGACAGATGAAAAGCCACTGTAGTACTTGTGTCTACCTTGGATGGGGGGGGGGGTACTCTGCACACATACACTGCATAACTGCTCCTTACCTTGCTTGGACACATCCAGAGTCACTACGTGGGGGAGTGGGGTGCAACAAGTATGTCATAATTTGAAATGTCTCTGGCTGACGGTGATAGCCCTGACACATTTGTCATACCTCTCAGCCTCAGAGCAAGAAATCTGGACAAAGCCATAAACAGAAGTGGGACAAAGGCCCAAAATAAGGACAATTTTTAAATATTGCTCTTATAAACTTAGAAAGATAACAGATATATAGCATGAATTTTCTGAAGGATATGAAATCTGAAACTCAAATGTCTGTCAATGATTTTCCAGTCAAAAACAAGTAGCGTACGGCGCCAGGACAAACCCAGTCAGCACGAGGACGTATCAAAAAATGTTCAAGTTGGTTACAACACCAAAAACCAGATACCTCCTCGTTATTAGTTTGTAAACGCAATTTAATGTTATAAACGTTTTCGCTTCCTACACGGAAGAAGCTTCATCAGACAGTGAGACACAGAACATAGTTCAATTTAAGCTAAGCAAAAAGGAAAAACAATGATGTCATTTCCTTCAATACTTACATCTAATTTAAAAAGGCAAGCACCATTTCTTTTAATAATTATTACAGTCACTACTAAATGAACGAAAGTGCACATTCACATAAAATGACACCGTTAACCAGTCAAACTGGTTCCTTTAGATGTCTAAACGCAATACAGTTAAAAATATCTTTCAATGCAAATGAGTTTCAATGAAACAGCGTGTAAAACAGCCTTACTTGAAGGTTTGATTATATACCCTACCTTTTTAACAAAGGAATATATGACATAAAAAATTGTTTAAAAAGCTATTAAAAAGCCATAATAAAGCTTGTTGTAAACACAACTCAGCTCTTAATAAGTCTATAAAGACTATAACCTGTATTATTACCAGTTTCTTTAAAAGTGTTAAAAGTATTATAAATTATAAGAACACTATAAAAGACAATGCTGGTAAAAAATTCTCTCAAAAAGCAAAAGGAGAATTTAAACTAAAGACTATATGCAGCACGGTACCTCTTCTTGTTAATACCCTACAAGGGCACTAACTAAAATGTTGAGAAAAATACAACAATAAACTGAAAGCAGTATAACTTGAGGTAAAAAGGAAATATATATATGTCTATAAATTACCTCAAGTAACTTTTATATTTCAGCACAGCCAAAATGTTGCATGCTTCATTTAATCCTGGATAGGAGAAAGCATTTAGGCGTAACTGCCATTCTAATTCTCTAATCTCAAGTAAAAGAGCTTGTGGGCCCCCTCTTATACCTACATTGACACTATCAATGCCCATGTAGGAGAAACTATGTCCAGTATGTTTAATAATGTGTTTAGAAAGTGCGTTGTCGCCTTTTTTAGTTCTAATTGCATAATTATGTTGGTAAAGGCGGTCCCTTAATCTACGGTCCGTCTTACCAACATAAAATGCAGGGCAGCAATTACAAAACGCAAGATACACCACAGATTTAGTGTTACAAGTGATTTTATGATTAATGTTATATTTAATACCATTAATCATAAATGAATTGCCTACTTTTAAAAATCTACACAAATTGCACATCCCACAAATAGCAGTACCATTATGTCTCAAGAAAAAATCAATAGGGTCTTCCCTGGATTGAAGTAGTTCTTTTAAGTTGTTACCCCTCTTAAAAACAAAGGATGGTTGTAAACCTAGGGTTTCAATCAACTGTGGGCTGTTCAAAATGAAGAACCAATTTTTCTTAATAATTGAACAAATAGCATTAATGTGCCTATTGTAGGTGATAACCAAACTGGACTTAAAGTCAGCCCTACTGGTTTCAAATAGTGTACTTGGTTCTACATCCACAGCATCAACTTCAGAATTATTAGCCACTAGTGTATAGGATTCTGAACCCACCCTTTGTACGATAGTAGAATCAACATTTCGTTGTGAAAGAAGGGGTTTATAGAATCCGTTCTCTCTTTTGAGAGAGACTTCTTCGATTAAACAATCGATGAATTCAATGGGGTACCCCCTGTTGGAAAACATAATCTTCAGATTTGAACACTCGGTCTCAAAAGATTCAATGGTGTTACACATACGGACCAATTGTCCTTTCACAATAGACTTCCTCTGTTTCCATGGATGGTTACTATCAAAATGGAGGAAGCCATTGCAGTACGTTGTTTTTCTAAAGATACTAGACAGGTAACCTTGGTAACCCACGTCTTTAACAAGTTTGATGTCTAAATAATCAATTTCTCTAGTAGAGAAATGGTATGTGAATTTTAAAAATGTAGAAGAGCTATTCATGTATTCAATCATAGCTCTTCTACATTTTTAAAATTCACATACCATTTCTCTACTAGAGAAATTGATTACTGAACATCAAACTGTTAAAGACGTTACCAAGGTTACCTGTCTAGTATCTTTAGAAAAACAACGTGCTGCAGTAATACATTACTGGAATGCCAGTCAAAATCAAGTATAAAAAAACAAGCAGCACTCAACTCAAACAACTTCTCCTTGAACTGCAGTTCTAATTATAATTTATATTCAGCTTTATAAAAGTACCAAGTAACATGCTAAAAGTAGCAATTTCTGTGATACCCCCACTTGTAAAAATGATTCTTATTCAAAAAAGACCTGCTGCCTGACAATAACTATCTACTTGTTTCATGGGAAAAACATGATCAAAGTAAAAAATGAACAGCAAACAAGAAACAAGCTCAAGATAAATTGCTTAAAGGATTACTGCACAGGTTATGGACCACACATGGTAGATTGGCATTCCGTTTAGTTTATGGGTAAAGCCTGCAAAGATGACTGCAAGTCTCAAACAAATGTAATGAGCTTCTGAAAAAAATGTAATCCTGTCCTTTATTACAAATACTGGCATATGCATTTCAATACCTAAGGCGTATATGTTATCTAGTTATGTAAATATTCTCTGGATGGCAACAACAAAAAGGCTTTCAAAGATGGTAATTCTTTAACAGTATGCTTATTAAAGCTTACTTGCATCTTACAGTCTCAGACAAGCTTACCTGATGGTCATTAAAGCATTTACTTAAACACAGAGCAATAGGCACTGCAACAACATGCATTTTCTGAATAAGAAGAAGCATACAGCATCAATGGGACTGCAAGGCATCCTACATGAGCTCAAAGATGAACTAACCCCTCACCTAAACACACTGTTCAAACTCAGCCTCTCCACAGACTATGTACCCATAGAGTGACCCACCACAATGGTTATTCCACTCCACAAAGGTGGAGCCACAGCAGACCACGGGAACTATCACCCTATAAGCCTGACTACCTTGGTCTGCAAGGCTATGGAGTGCATCATCATGGAACTCATTAACAGAGACGTTGGGAACCTCCAAACACTGGACCCTACCCAGTTCAGCTTTGTTAAGGGCAGATCATGCCTCCTAAACCTGGTGGACTTCTTTGAGACAGTTACTAAGGCTATAGATGAGGGAAAGGTGGTACACACAGCCTACCTAGACCTCACAAAGTCCTTTGACACCACTCCCCATTCTGGTATTATTATTGTAGACAAGCTCACCAGCCTGAACATAAACCCCTACTTCACAAAATGGGTTGCCAACTGGCTCACGGACAGAACCCACATGGTGAGAGTTGCAGGAGCTAGGTCCAACTCTAAACCGGTTACAAGTGGTGTTCCCCAGGGCTCAGTTCTAGGACCCCTCCTGTTCGGCATATACTTCTCAGAGGTACAGGCAAGCACAGGAGGACTATGGCTGACCAAGTTCGCAGATGACTACAAACTAGGGGCTATAACTGACTCTCCGGCTGAAACAGACATCCTCCAAAAGGGTCTCATTGAGACAGATACCTGGTGTCAAAATCATGGCCTCAAGCTAAACGCCAAAAAGTGCAAAGTCATCCCCTTTGGAATAAACAAAGTACCCACAAACTACCACATAGGTGGTAGCCCCCTAAATACAGAAGACGTAATAACTGATCTGGGGACCCAAGTAGATAGTAATCTCTCCTTTGATAATCACATTGCCAAAGTGGTTAGAAAATCCTTCTATGTGGCCCACCTAATCAGAAAAAGGTTCACATCCAGATCAAAAGAGGTCATTGTGCCCCTCTGCTCATCACTCATTAGACCCATCACAGAGTACAATGCCCTATTTGGGATGTACCTTACAAGACACCTGCAACAGCTGGAAAGACCACAGAAGTACCTCACCAAGAGGATCACTGGCCTCAAATAGATGCCCTATGCAGCTCGACTGAAGAAACTCCAGCTGTACTCGGTTGCATACCGCCTACTCAGAGGTGATCTCTGCCTGACATACAAGGCCATGTCCAACCCAGAATTGAAGGACATGCTCCACCTAAAGAAAACCATATGCCCTCGAGCCACATGCTCTAGGGATCTAAACCTCACCACAACAATAAATAGGACGTGCTAGAGGGATGGATTCCTGTCCCAGAGACTTCCCATGCTTTGGAACAAGATTCCAATCTACATTAGGCAGAGCTCCTCACTAACACTCTTCAAGGAAACCTTGCCAAGTGGATGGGAAACAGAAAGTTTACCCTGGGGATCACTTCAGTGGTTCTGCTGGACAGAAGCACAGGGAACTAATCTAAGGGGGCGGTGAAAGCCAACACATTCTGGCTAGGCTTATAAATGCCTTCAGGCAGATAGCCTAGTACTTACCTATGAACTATAACTCAACAGTATAAAAATATGACAGAAAACCAGAACATTCTGCAAAATCAAGGACAGATGAAAAGCCACTGTAGTACTTGTGTCTACCTTGGATGGGGGGGGGGGTACTCTGCACACATACACTGCATAACTGCTCCTTACCTTGCTTGGACACATCCAGAGTCACTACATGGGGGAGTGGGGTGCAACAAGTATGTCATAATTTGAAATGTCTCTGGCTGACGGTGATAGCCCTGACACATTTGTCATACCTCTCAGCCTCAGAGCAAGAAATCTGGACAAAGCCATAAACAGAAGTGGGCCAAAGGCCCAAAATAAGGACAATTTTTAAATATTGCTCTTATAAACTTAGAAAGATAACAGATATATAGCATGAATTTTCTGAAGGATATGAAATCTGAAACTCAAATGTCTGTCAATGATTTTCCAATAGTTTGCCAGAAAAAACAATTTTATGAAAACTGGACCAAAAATGTGATGCAAAAATATAAAATAGCCACACAATTCAGCTGGGAACCTGTCAAAGAAGGGACACTTTTTTAATATTAGTACTGTTAACTTGAGCAGATGAGAAAATAAGAGAATCTACATGCATTTCTGAAATTAGAAGTAATCTATAACTCTGATCATTACAATTATTTATTAATTGTAAACTGTCCATGTTTTCTTCCAAATTTGCCATTTTGCAGAGGGATTATTAGGGGGAGAGCAATATTTTGAGCCAAAATTGGGGACAGCTGAGAGGTTTGGATATGCCTAATTCTATAAAGCAATTTATTTGTGCATACCTCTCAACCTCTTAATGCTGGAAATCTGGACAATGACAAATATATTGGGGGAACATACAAACAGTACTAAAAATTTCTCTTGTATAAACTTAGATAGTTGACAGAATAACAGGTCTTGCTTTAGCATGCATTTTTCTGAAGAGTATGAAGTCTGAAGCTCAACGTCTGTCATTATTTAGTGACTTCATTCCTAAATGATTTGACAGAAAACCACAAATTTTATGAGGAACAAACCAAAAATAAGATGCAAAAATCTATTCATTCTGCAAAAATCTGGACAGTTAAGAGGTATAGTTCAGCCTGGGCTGTCTGAATTTGCCACCCCCCCTCACAAAATCACGGTTGAATGGGGCCTCCCCCCTGCAGCTATTCCAATGTCCCATTACTTGGCTATTTTGCCCCATTTACCATAAACACTGTAATGTGCATAGTGATTTACTATGATGATTTGGATTTAATTTAAAAGTTTTATTTTACATTTTAAAGCACAAACACTAATAGACATCTGCTAAACAAAGCAATACAGTCTCACAATGAAAGTAGACTTAGCATTAAAACGTCTCTGCTCTTGAAACTCACATTCATTGAAACAGCATTGAAACCCACATTCAAAGAAAATTAATCTGGCCAGTGGCAGATAAACATCAACTTTGGGCTGTTTCCAAATCATAGGCCCCTTGCACAGGAAACATACACATGTTCTTTGATACACCCTCCTGATTGTATTAAATTATATTCCTTGTATAACATAGTACATTTGTTAGAGCGTGTTTTAAATGTATTGTTTTGAACATTTTTCCGGTAAACAATGAAACAAAATGGATGCACCAGTAATGACAAACTGCCCAATTCAGAACATTTCCATCATAAAAGTCTACTCAAACTTCTACAATCCACCAGTATCAGTAAATATGCACAATCTCGGCAGAAGTAAAAATCATTTAAATAATTCCACATTAAAGAGATCTGAAACTAATGAAGAGGTTGCTGCTACCAAACAACTTTATATTTCATTGTTTAATCTACAAATAAAGTGCCTGTTGCCTTGAGGAATAAATTTCCTATGTTATATTAAAAATGATAAGCTACTAATATTGCAATAGGAAATGGATGGCAAACTGATAACAAGTTCATTGTTACTAGTTATCTCCACCAAATTGGACATTCTCAGGACTGCAGCATCCACCCCTTTAAAAGTACAAGACAGTACTGTATCAGCAATGCATGTATATACTGTGGGAGGAGAACCCACAGACTTCTGCATCAAAAACAAGTACACTATCTGTTGTGCTATTAACAATGCAAGCAAACAGCATAAGCAGCACTAAACTTCTCTACAAGCTCTCAGCCCCTTGTAAAATCCACTTGACACTCAACTGTATCTTTCAACTTTGAAGCACAAGAAATCTGGAAAAGCCAAAATGTATTTGGGGGGGGGAACAAAAGCCCAAAATCTAGGGCCACATTTTAAACATTACTTTTATAATCTTGGAAAGTTGCTAGAATAAAATGCTGTGTTATCACCATGTATTTCACTGTCAACTCTTGGTATCAGGACCCTGTGCACTACAGTCAGAGCAACATACCAATATGCCAAATCAGCTGTTTCCTGAAAAACAGGTAGACTGAAATGTAAATGACTATCATTTAGTGAATTCATTTCTCACCACAGCTCTCAACCTCTTAGCACAAAACACCTAGACAAAAGCCAATAATGGGGGAATACAGCCCCCAAACATATTCAGTGAATTCAGGTCTCACCATAGCTCTCAACCTCTTAGCACAAAAAACCTGGACAAAGCCAATAATGGGGAAATACAGCCCCAATAATAGGGACACATTTCAAATATTGATCTTATAAACATAAAATTCCTAGAATAAAAGGTTTTGTGTTACCATGTACTTTCTGAAGAATATAAAGTCTGAAATTCAAATGTCTGCCATTATTTAGTGAATTAAAAATCCAGAAAACCACAGATTTTATGAGGAGCAGAACAGAAATATGAGGCAAAAATTATACAAGTGGTAGTGGGTAAGGAATTCAAGCTCTTGCTACCTGCTTCCCAAGGTACAGGGTTTGAGTCTTCCTGAGTTCTTTCTAGCCACCAGGTATATTTAATTGGTACAGGGTTTGAGTCTTCCTGAGTTCTCTCTAGCCACCAGGTACATTAACTGGGGCATTTCTCACACACATACACACACACCCACACCAGCAGCATTGATACAAAGTAGCAAGCAGCAAATGACTATAAAGCTGAATACATTCATATTGTGCAGCAATGCCAGGCTAGCTCATGTTTCTGAAATGTGCTACAGATGAAACAGGAAATTGCATGATGCAGATGAGAGCATATTCTCACTGGTATATTGATAAATATTCAGACTAAGGAAAACACACAGAGCTCAGAGTAGAGTACTGAATGATGAGCACAGGGTCATTAAATAATGGCTAAAATAGTGATACTGATATTTGTTAAAGAAGCAGGAAATAGGAGATATACAGTCCATTTCTGAAAAAATCCAAATGACAGGCACTGCAGAATATATTTATAGACAGAGCTTAACTATTTAACAATAGAATGATTTCATACAGCAGATATGGAAACAGTTTAAATAGGGAAAACTTGAAGGATAAAATACTGCTAATTACTGATGTGGCGATAAAGGCAAAATACAAAGGTGGTATGACTTAAACCTGAATATGGTGGGCAAGCATGCACTGGGGCTTTACATACTGAAGGAGTTGGTTTACCATTTCCTAACATAATGGTCATAGGACATTTAAGTTAAAAATGGCATGATCAGAATTTTCCTTATTTCATACAAGGAATGAGAAGTAACACACTGACATATACATGCATGCAGACGTACACACACACACACACACACACACGCGCGCGCGCGCGTGCGTGCACACACAGACACTCCTGCTTCACCTTACCTGAAAGTCTGTCCAAGCTGAGATTCTTGCTTCAAATCATCCAAAGTTTGTCCATAAGAGCACTATTCCTGCCCTGCTTCAAAAGTCCGCAAGAGCAGATCTTCCCGAGGAAGCCCGCGAGAGGAACAAGCTCCTACCCAGCCTGCCGATGTTGCAGTCTGATCCCATTTCAGTCTATGCAGTTGTTACTGCATAGACATCTGGGATCTTTGCTGTTGCAGGCTGTCTTCCTAATGCAGACTGTCTCACCAGCAGTCCGGAGTCTGTGCGCATGCTCCAGACTGGTTCATCAGCAGTCTGGACTCGGGAAATGCCACCAATGCGCATGCGCGAGTTCCGGGACTTGCATTTGTTTTATTTCTTTTTTTCTTTGCTTGTTGTTTTATTTTTCTCTCTTTTGTACAGCTGGGGGGGGGGGGGCTGCAGTCCTGCAACCCAAAAGCTCGGGCCACCCGTATCTAATGCACACATCAAATATTTTTCATTATTTGCTGTGTTTGCTTCAGTACATAAATGGAGTTCACTGCTGTGAAGCAATGCATCTTCTAGTTACTGTTGCATAACATAGAACAGGTGTGACCAGCAAATATACATGAAAACTTCTCTCTATGAGCCACTAGGGCCCATACTGAAATACACATCAGTTTCAATGACTTCTAGCCACTGGATCTTTCTTTCACTGAAAATGTTTCAACATTTTTGCAATCCTTCAGAAGACTAGTTGTATGTCACTGAGGAGGCATTATGCATATACAGTATTAGAGCTGTTAAGGGTGACTGCATTTTGCCATCTGTATTACTTTACCATATCTAGCAAACTTGCTGACTGATTCTTCCATGTTTTCTTTTAATTTCTTCTCTTTCTTTTCTTTTTTTCTTGTTTTCTTTGTTTTTGAATTACACCAAAAAATGATTCACCCTCCCAGCTGTGTGAATTTGGTAACTCTATTTAATATTCTTCAAAGACTTTCATTTTTTTTTCATTTAAATACAAGTTAATAGCATTGAATGGCAGTTTGACGGCGTGGGAAACATACATATACAACAAGTTACTTGTATTTTACCACAATTATTCCTTGCCTGCATGAACAAATATATAAACCTAAACAACAAATCAATAATAAATTTAGAGGCAACATATTAAAAATTACAATCTTAAGTTTACACATGAAAAACATGTTCAGACAGACCAGACTTACAGTGGAGAAAGAAGGTTGAGAATTCAATTGGACTGATTAGAATTTGTTTTGCACTCCAAATAACTTGGAAAGAAATATGTGCACTACAGTCATGGATGTAAAACCTTGCTCTTATGTTATATTTTCCAGAACTGTCAGTCATAAACTATTTTAATAGCTTTCACTATCTGTTTAAAACATACACATATTTAGCTCTCGTGAAAAACTGCATTTTTGTTTCTTCTCACTTTTCTCAGTGATGAAGAGGTTAACAACTACAGGGTAGCCATGTGTCACACGATTTCCCAGTTGAGAAACTGAAAGTTGCTTCAAAAAGTCTAACCCAGGGATTCAAGAAGCTCAGCGCAAGGACAGTTTTAGCCTTGTGCTGAGCATCCTCACTACAGATGGCGCAGCAGCGCCAGATGAATATGTATGAGGGCGCGCCGCCGCAAACTCGACGTGCACAGGAAACGTGTGCGAGTGCAGGGGGCATGTTCAAGTGCTCTACTGAGGCGTAAACATGCCTCGACACTTGCAAAACCTACTATGCCTACTAGTAGAGTCCACCCCTAATAGTAAGTCAGTAATTCAGTGTCCGTGGATACCGAAATGTATGCTAAGCATATAAGAGTGTCCACGAACAGTGAAATAAACTCGTAGTAGTAAACACACAAGCACATAGTGGAATGCTGAGCCCTGTCCATAGAACTTTCACAATTAGATTCCCTGTCCCTGTGTCCCTATTATACATTCGAATTGCTGCAATATCAAAGGTGTAAGCAAAGCGCAGCGTGTCTGCGTGTTGCTGCCCTCTGCCAAGCATAGCTTACGCATCATATTCATTCAAATAGAGAAAAACATGCGGAATCAATGTAAGTGTCAATAGTGTAGTGTTCAGAGCATCCGCCTAACAAACATGCATTCATGGTTTGAGCCCAACAACAGCACATATTATTTTCCATGTGGAATGAATGTCGTTTTGCCGTAAAACCGACATAAGAGTATCGCATGAGATATTTAACTTAAATATCATTCAAGCAAAGTGGCACTGTCATAATGAATAAGGTACTAGTAAGCAGGTGTAAGCACAAATAAGCAGCAGTAAACACATATAAGTACCAGTAAGCAAGTCTGAGTGCAGTGCCCAGCATAGGAAATGTATATAAGTATATACAGATATATATATATACAGATATATAATATAAACATATATATATATATATATATATATATATATATATATATATATATATGAAGAAAGAACAACATAACAATAAAGCATACAAAAGGAATGAGAAAGGAATCAACAGCACCGCGTGTGTCGGTCCTTGTCCTTCTGTTTTTTGGTTAAATGAGAAGTCAGAGTCTCCGACGGCATATTATAACAGTAACTAGCCCCAAAAAAGTCCTCTGCAAACTCCGCCCGACGCCTAAGAGTGCGTCGATTGAAGGAGGCACAGGCAGTGCAGGCCGAGACGTCGTGGTCTGGGCCTAGGCAGGGGAGGCAGTAAGAATGGAAATCCTTATGCGGTATTTGTTTCCCACAAGTTAAGCAATTATTAACTTTAAGCGTTTGATCTGACATCGGCTGTGGCAAGAAAGAGTCCCCAATGGGGTACTTAGCTTTTGAAGTCTTCGGTAGCTGAAGTTACAGGAGCTGGCCGACCGGCACTTGCGAACTGCTTCTGCTTCGGGCACCACGCAGCAAGAAAGACTGAGGAAGATGGTGTCGGCTGATGCTTTTATACCCCAGCCGCTCTGACGTCGGGGTGGAAGTGACATCAGCCGACGCCGGACCCATACTTTGGAATCCGGCCGACCGAAGGGCTGCCTGAGGCAGGACAACCCATATGTAAGGACTGCAGCTGGATTCTTGAAGGACATCTGCTAAAACACAGAAGTGTGTACAATGTCCAAAGTCAGTGCTGT
>NC_056728.1:835179540-835207040 GCF_019279795.1 Protopterus annectens | reverse complement strand
TGAGATATACAGAGACACAATAAAGGTAAACACACCACTGCTTCCCAGACCACTGGCAGGATACTACCAGTGGGAGAGACCTGCCAGGTCTAATCCTGAAACATAGACATCGATGTCCCTTGTGGAATACCAAAAATTAATGATCAGAGGCAGTCCCGGTAATGACTTATCAAACCAGCCTGTAGATGTACATGGACCAGTAAGTTGTGGAAGCCTGATAACCCATGGGTCGACACAACGTATGAAATGTGTCCCGACACGGGGAGAATGGATTGTGTGTAGTGGTGTGTTTATACCCCACCTGCACCCACAGTAAGGATGAGTGCTGTAAAGGAGTGGCAGATGGGGGAACTATGGGTATGCAATTATGTGCCTAGGCATGCAAGTGTTGGCTGGCAAAGTCGTATTAGGACCGCCCCGGGGATGTAAGTAATATTCCAAAACTGGCATAGCTGACGCTCATACCTATCAACCCCTAAGAGCACATCCATTAGACAGGACATAAACCATTGGGGGAACAAATAGGGACTGTACCTCTGAACTGTCCCCGATTTCCAGGCACGTCCCAGATTTCGACTCGGTTTCTATCTCTGCCCCACGTAATCCCTCCTAAAACTAGAAACATATGGAGGAAAGGTGGTGAATTACACGTAATGAATAACAACAAAAATTAAGAGTTATAAGCATCATTTACCTCAGACAATGTGTATGAATTCATATGCTCTGAGTCTGTCAATGTGTCAGGTTAATAACACCAATAATTTAAATGTGTCCCTGATGTTGTTGTGCCATGTCCCTGATTCAGTTTGCATATTTCCCCAATCGTATGAGAGGTCTGATAGGGACAGAAAGTACATATTCCACTGACAACCTTATAAAAATGATAGAATATTAGGTATGCAGTAGCAAGACTCGGCTGAAGGATGTGGGTTTCAAAACCCAATTACTTGTTTGTATTGAACAGTGTCAGTTCCCATGTATCAGCCAGACAGGTGCAGATTGTAAGAGGAACACACCAATGATATGAATCAAACTCTGGACAGGCTGTGGATTCCGTACAGTCAAACGGCATGCTGTCGCCTAATGGGCAGCCATTCCCGATACTTTAGGCATGTAATCCGATATAATAGGCATCACAAGGTAATATCATAGTCCTCACTCCCACACAGGGGCTTGAATGGCAGATGCAAACACCAAATGCAGTGCAGCTGCAAGTGCGGGAGCAAGTGGGTGTACACCTGTTTTGCTGCCAGTATGCAAGTATTACACTGGTAAAGCAATGTAGAGGCTAACTGAGTGTAAGAAACTGTAACCAGAGGTTAGCATTGCTTAGCACTGTGCAAACCCATGCATACCCGCTCACAACTGCTTTAATGTGCCTTAATCACACCGTATCCAATGGCTTTGCTCTGGCCAGCAACAAAATAAACGCCCTCTGCAAGGCTCGAAACCAGGACCCTGCACACACAGCAATTGTGATTTACCACTAAGCGATGGCAGATATACAGACAACGGACCTTATCACAAACATATCATCCAGCGCAGTCATTCAACAGTGTAGGAAATGTATTCCATCATGTAGATGTATGTGTGAGTGTTTATGGCCAGCATATAGATGCATACATATATATATAGATATATCAGGAACATCCCAGGTAACAAAAAAGCATTACAAAGGAATGAAAAGGGAAACACCAGCAATGCCTGTATTATGTAGTGGTGTCACCCTATGTAATATCAAGACTCCCTCAGACAGACGTGTCAGTCATACATGCAAACATTTGTACATTGGCCATATACATCACTCTGTGCATGTTATTTACATTAACACAACAGTTCCTGTCCAATCATTATGTGAGAACAGTACTCCTGCAAGGTACTGTGTGTGAAATCATCATCATGATAATGGTACGTGGAGTAACCATAGAGGGACTGGTAGTGTTGTGTGTACAATGGGGTCATCCGCATCACGTGTACCTGGAACATTTAGGAGTCATGTGCATACTAGGATCATGCGCCTGAGGGACAGGGGTGAGGAAAACTGGCGTATGTTGTGACGCATATTAAAAGGGTTACATGTGTCCAGTGGACATGTGTGTGAAATGGACAGCTATGTATGGGGCAAATGATGTTCTAGGAACCGATTGGCCTTCTGTTTCCGTAGGGTAAGAGTGGGATGTGGGGGAAGGAGAGTAGGTATACTCTTGGAGGATAGGTAGGGTAGGATGACAGGCAAGACAGCATACAGGGTCAGTATATGACATGTGGGGGGATACACCTCGGACAGGGAGGGATGTTCGGCATTCACAAGCCCATGAGCCCCCAGATGGAAACAGTGGGACGGAGGTCCCTGGCCATGGGCAGCCACCACTGCACCAAAACAGCTGCAAAGGTGGCAGTACTGGGGGCTGTCTAGGAGTGGCAGCCTCACCATGTAAATGTGACACTCTGCCCTTGAGCTGACATATCTGGCCTTGAAACCCCTTATTGAGCCTCCATGCACCACGTCCAGGACTGTACGACAGCAGACATGTCCCTGTCTGGACCTGCTCCCAGGGGGAACAAGCCCCATCCTCAGTGGCGGTACCACCAGAAGGTGGTGCAGAGCCAAGAGAGGTGGAGGTCCAAGGCTGGGCCCCAAATGTGCTGGTGCCCAGTGCCATGGCCAGCTGAAGTGGGACAGGTGGCTCTGGTGGGACCTCCAAACCCATACAGCCTATGGTGTTGCAGTTTAAACACAGATAAGGCTTAGTAATAGCCAACAGCATTCAGGATTACTTACAACTGCATGCATAGATATGACCGTTAACCCAACACAACAGATGCTATACAGCTGCAGAGAGAGCACAACACATGCATATATACTGCATGACATCTGTACAATGTGTAGAAGACTTGTGACAGCAGCTATGAACAGTGGCCCATTAAGGCATGTCACTGAGAACCCCAAACAGTGTCGGTCATACCACTGTTTCATGTGACATATGTCCAGTCAGGGATGCAATGGCAGTAACTCATCACTATCGCCATGTATTGGCTACAATCCTCACACTATGCTCCTGCTGTTCACAGATGTGTATTCAGTGAGTAACACAGGAAACAAATGGTTCCACACACTGACCAGTCACCAGATGGCACTACAGATGGGGGTCCCTCACAAACAGAGCACTGTCTTGTCAGTTTTAAAACATGCAGAATAGCCATTACCACACACACCTTGTTAAACAGGCAGTTGTCTCAATGAAGCATGGCTACACTTACATGCTGTAGTCATGTCTGGCACATCACCCTCCTGTCTTTAGGCTATTTCCCACTGTGTATGTAGTTTGAGGAACATCCATATATCATCTGTGATGCTGTTTACCAAACACCAGATCCAGGTACCACTCACAGTGACTGTCATGGGCAAACACCAACATGATGTTCCTAGATACTGTACTGTGTTCTTCATGCAAATGGCTATGGGAACATCATCGCAGCTGTTCCACATGCAATCAGCTAGAGGAGGACTGCAATAGGTGCAGAGGCCATCACCCGAACATGACCATCACTTACAATAAACAAGCTGCTGCTGAACAGGTGTACACCTCCACATCCACCAGAGAGTGTGTGGGAGGGACAGACATTGACAAAGTACATCAGAGAAGGGCTTGGAAATTAAAACCTAGGCAACGTCTGTCACACACCTACCAGTACAGGGGTTCAAACCCCTGACTGACTAGTCATTACTATTACAAGTGCATGCAGTTACTCCATGTGCCACAAAGCTGACATGTTGGTGTGCCGTAAGAACATATATGTGTGTTGGTGTGCGACATCTGCAACAATGATATAGTAGACAGACATTAGGTGTAGCAGACATGGCTGTCCACATGAACAGATGTCATTGTCAACATAGCCACACTCTCTAATGGACTCACAGTGACACTGTTTGCCAGGCCCACATAAACACTCCCAAACCACTTAGTTTGCCAAACTGCAGTAAAGCACAGGTACTACATGCACCACAGGAGATATCCGGAGGTTATATGGGCTAGGGCATGTGAATGTGTTTGACATCTGTTGGTACAACAATGGCAGTTATACTGGGAGTGACTGTGCTTGGGAGCTTCATACCCCCCACTCAGACACAAGGTGCCAGTACTGACATGCATGTGTGCATTGCTTCATGGGTGTGTAGTGGTTGGCTGTGCAAGATGGCTGTACAAGGCTGGGTGAGGGGTAATCCTTGGCATCACACCAGCCAACAATGGTGTGCAGTGTGGTACAGGGGTGTAGTGTCTGCAATGTCCCACACAGATGGGTATTGTATGAACTGTCCTGACATCCTGGTTACCATTGTGTATGGCCATAGCTTTGCAATGCATGCCATGTCTGTGTTTGATAGTCCTTGACATGGACATTGCCTGGGATGTGCATGTCCCACAATAATGTACAGTGACATGTACAGGTGTACCTAGTTTGGCTGGCACATGTGTACACAGACCATTATCCTCTGATATGCCAGTACTGCCCTGGTGTGGTAGAACCTGCTTATAGTCAATAGGTTGACCTTGCACCTGCATTGATAGCATGATACAGGTATTCCCTGGTGTCAGTAGCATCGGTCCATACAGGGCACATGTATAAGGCATTGTATGGCCTCCGTGGATCACATTTGATGGCACCACATATGTTGCAGGTATCCAGTGGAGAACATAGTGAAGGCACATTGTCCACAATTATGTGCCTATTGTACTGCTGTACAGGGTGCCATGCCCACTGCAATCACACCATGCCTACTATCTGTCATCAATGTGCAGGGTACTAGCAGCATAGCAGGATAGTCTAGGCAAGTGTGTGCATGACACATGGGTTCAGAACGTATTCTGGGTAATAGTAGGGTTGCATACTTTGTTCACCAGGCCTTTTGCCAGATGTAGGGGTATGGCTTGTCAACACAGTCCCTTGGCTGACTGACAGCTGTACTCCTTGTGAGGTGGACATTGTGACATATAAGACGGACACCATATAGGAAAACTACAAAATCCGGTCCCCAACATGTCCACTGGTTAGAAACTCCCAGCCACCTTCATACAGGCTCTGACAGTGAAACACACACACACCTGCCATGTCCCGGAAGAAAACCCCTACCTAACTACTGTATCACACTACAGCATTACGCAGATACAGCACGTGCTACGGAGATTACTGGGTTACAGCAGTCCCAGAGGTGTATGTCTAGGTGGGTGACATCAGCAAGGTTGCCAAAGGTGGTCATGTGAATTGTAAAGAGTGTGCATACTCTAAAAAGCATTGTTCCTGTCTCAGGCAGACAGAGACACACACACACAGTTGGTCTCCCTTGGAATAGAACCCCTACTTAACTAGTTTATCACACTACAGCAACATGCAGTTACAGTGCTATGGAGAATACTGGGTTACAGCAGTCCCAGAGGTGTATACGTAGGTGGGTGACATCAGCAGGATTGCCAAAAAAGGGCATTCCTTGTGTACTGTGGGTTGTACATGTCTGTTACCCCACATGTACCCGCTGCTTACTGTCACAAAAACACAATTACACCTGCTTAAAAGTGTCTTATGCAGTCCTAATTGACAGTATCAACAAGGCTTACAGGTCTCGAACCCTGGACCATGCACACTGAGGTCACTGGACATACTGCTAAGCCATCTGGGTTGTACACATGTTGCATGGAGTCTATAATACACATCCTACTACAGGTATTCCACAGTACTGAAAACAAATGGAACAGTCGCTTTGTGTACATATGTACAGTACCCTTGAATGTACTGTACTCTGTGAAACAACAAAGAGAAGTCTACATCTGTACAACTGTCATACCTACATATATATATATATATATATATATATATATATATATATACACACCACGTCAGTACACCCTTTGTGACACAGAAGGGTTCCAAAGGAACTGACGTGTACACAAGACAGAGGCATCTCTTGTGTTATAACATTTAAATCATAAGCAGTTCACCAGAGAAGGGATGGTTGTTGTGTATGCGGTGTTTGTGGTGGGGAATGATGGTTAATGTAATCTACCCAGAGGATTGTGGAGTTAGGGTGGGGGAACAATGGGTATGGACCTACACCCTAGCGACCACTTCTGTGTCACTGCTTGACAGTGGCACAGGGAAATAACATACCCAAATGTAGTCATGCTTGACTGTGTATTCTTTACCATTCCTAATTATGTAAAACTTTGTAGACACCGGTCACCACAGATGGCTACCATGGTGTGCTAAAACACATTACACATGTGTAAGCCTGGCAACAGGGTAGTCACACACAAATACACGCAAACACGTCTTGCCTATGTAAAGTCAACTAGTACAGTGGTATGCAGTTGGGGTATGTGCCACAGAACACATACAAATACACTTACTGATTCCACGTCTGAGCTTGGTGACATCACAGGGACAATTACTTGCAGTGGGTAGGGGGGAAGAGAGTATAGCGGTTGACAAGGATAAAGGCCAGTGCAAAAGGAGGTATCTCTTTGGAATTCAGCAAAACTCGCTGCCATGACAGGATGCAGACACAAATACACTCATACAACTACACTCAGCCTATGCTGACACACACACTCAGGCATTTGCTGAGACACACAAACACACCCAGCCATTTGCTGACACACACACTCTGTTCAGCATTATTCCGCCTTCCCCTGAACTGAGTGTAGACATTGTGCATGTGGCTGTACACACATGTTTGACATGGCTGTCCCTACTTTGCAATGGTGCCACAGACCAGCACAGGTTTACAGTACACCAGCCTGCTGTGTAGCGTATGACCTTGCCAATCACATGTAGTATGACATGTCTTCTGCTGATGTGTTGAATGACATGCATACATGTGTAACACAATGGTGTCCTTTCCAATCTGCAGTATGGTAATGGTGTCCCAATGCAGGGATGTGTTATACTAACATGGGCCTTCAGCTGATGCAATGTTGTCTGTCCACCCTACAAATATGCAGGGACATACTGCACATTGAGCTGATGTGCATAGCCATTGAAGACCATCATGTGGCTTCACAATTGCTATACAGTGTGAGCTACTGACATGGTTCATAGCCATGACTATGTTCACATACAATAAATATCTAATGTGGAATGTGACCTGCGTCACCGAGGTGTATACACAATAAACCCTAATGTGGAATGCATGACACAAGTCACAGAAGGGTATACAGATGACACCCCTGCACATCTGCAACCATATTACTGATACCTGCCAACTATGCCCACACATGGCTAACTTACAAGTCCTCTATGTCCCACATGCCATCTGTGTACTTCACACACATGAAGAGCAGGCATGACAGTGATGTCTGACACCAGCAAGGTGAATCTACTGTATCTGTGGCTTGATGCGGATGTATGTGTATGTTGGGCAATACATGTATGTATTTGGATACTGTATAGGTGAATTCTTCCATGTCGTGACACACTCCAGATGTTCAAGACATGTTATGTGGTGATTTCATGTTATGCCTACACAAGCTGCGCACAGGCCTGTATGATGTTTAGTGTTTCACATCTGCAATATCACCATTACACAAAGGCCATAGTTGTATTGTGTTGAACCAATGTACAACAGGGTGTACACACATGTACATCACTTTTGCTGTATGCTTTGCTTCAGGGTGTATCCTGTGGGCCGGGCATACTCCAGCTGCAACATATTTAGTGTGTGCACACATATGCTCTCTGTACAGTACTGTTCGTATTCCCGACATGTGTAATGCTGATATGTAGTACCTGTCCCTACAGTGGAACACACCACCACCATTGTATTCACTGTTGTCCACACATCTGGCAATGACAGTTTGGAAGGTTTAGTGTAGGTGTTTCATATACTCTACAATTGTTTCACATAGGTAAAGAGTGTGATGCATTGCAGGTCTGACCAGTGTCCATTACCAGGACCACCATACATTATGTGTATGTGTGTTATGGAAGATAGCATGCAATTAATATGTTCCATGCAGTATCAAGCCTGGTAAATAATAACAATCTCACCTGACATAGGCTGCTGTCACTGCAAAACACCAGAGGTACCTAAACAGGGATGTCACAGCAGTAAGATCATTATCCACACCTGTGTGGTAGCTACAGGGTGCAATGTCTATGTTAGCACATAAGCCAGAACAATACACTATACTATGGAGTATGCACATCTGTGCATACATAGAGTAGCAGACTATAGTATGTGGCATGTGCGCATACATGCTTTGCATATGATGTTACATTACATATTGTACAGTAACACATGTAACTATGTGATATATGGTTGTGTTTTATGTGCAGTAGTGACTTACCAGGCAACTCCAGGCTCGGTGGTTGAGAGACACCCACCTCCACAATACCAGCTAATGCTTGTGGGTGGAGGTCTGCAGGTATCCCCAGGTTGGCCATTAGCTCCTCGGTACGTGTAAGTGGGGGCTGGGTGAGTGGCCCCCCACTTGTTCCCTGGTGATTGCATTTGCATGCTGTTTCGCCCATCTTATCTGGTCAATGCAGTGTCGGCACACCTACTGATAGGTACGACTGTGACCGCCAACATCATTTACCCTCCTGCAGAGTTCCTCCCACAGGGCATCCCACTGCTGTGCATCCTGTGGCACATGGCTGAAGAGCGTTGTGTAGTTGTCGAGGAGGTATGGGATAAGGACCTCATCCTTCAAGCAGCTGTATGGTGGCAGTCGGCTACGGGGCATAACTGGAAGACATAATGATGGAGATAGGTCACAGTAACTCACAGAGAAGTACAGCTGAACATACACATGTATCACATTTATTAAGTTTACAAATATGTCTTTGTAGATCTATATGACACTAACACCACTGACATATATAAGTCACACACATTTGACAACTACTGTTGATGTGATGTTATTGCCATATATGTGTGTGTCATGTGATGACATTGCTCATACACCATGTGGATGTTGTCTTGATGTGGGCATGTCTGTTTGCCTGAGTGGTGTTTTTACCTATCAGCACATGCCTGGATGTGTTCACATTAATGCAATCGACCTTAATGCTGTGTATATGCCACATATATAGTCATACATAGCTGTTAGGGACATGACCTGTCACCCTGCAGACTTGCAAGCACGTATGTGTTTTGCCATATACATCTACATGGCACTGTACAGCTGTGTAGCATCCTGCCATGTATTGTCTGTGTTGTGCATGTGTTACACATGGGACAATAGCTAGCTTGATGGTATTTTAAGGGTTGGATATCAACTATGGCATGTACAGTCATAGTGATGTGGTAGGCTATATGCCCTGGGCCATTTATGAGCCTAGGCAGACAGGTTACCTAGCTGTAGGCAACAGACAGGTAATATTCAGTGGCCAGTTCAAGCAGTGCCACAGAAGTGATACACATGGTTACTGATATATTTGGCATGCGGTCATCACACCATGTCACAGAGAGGGGCGATGTGCAGCTTCGCTGGACAGGGATGCATAGTATGGCAAGAGTATGTTAAGTGTATGGGACAGGGATCTGTCAGGCATGTTGTGATCCTTGTACAAAAAAGGTGGATGTCCATGACGTATGTGTTTATTTGGGATCGGGATGTGTTAAGTGTAGTATGTCCAACACCTCTGGCTTTATTCAGGGTAGGCTGCATACTACATAGTGCAGCTAGGAATTGTGAAGGGCAGTGTAGGCCATCAACACATGGGCGATAATCCTTAAAGGAAATATGTGATCTATTATGGGTCACATGGGTGTTGAGTATGGCTGAGCAGTTATCTCTATATTCCTGGATGGCACCCTGTCAAGATTAGGGGTGCCACATATGACTACCTGTCTTTTGTGGTGATGTAACTATCAAAGGGAAGTACTGTCCAGCTGCATCTTATACACACAGTTGCCATTATGTTGACCGCAGCCTAGGTGGTAGTTAATGGGTATAGGGTTTGTAACATGGGGGATGACAATGCAATACATAGCTGTCAGAATGTGGCCATACATCACACACCACACATCTGACATACTAAGGCCCTTCTGTATGTTGAACACAGCACATAATGAGTCAACTATTGCTCCTAGTTCATACTCATTTGCAGACATCAATAGGCTGATGCCTTCTGTGTTAGTCTATGTGGTATAGATATCAAAGAGGGGGCGTACCAGGAATGGCCCCTGTATTACTGTGGCTGGCACTGGTTTGGTGTGCGTGTATTCATCGGACACCTTCTGTAGTGTGGGTTCTACCAGCAGTCCAGTTGCCAACCACTCCTGTGACATAGGTATATACACCTAGTTTACTGAGTGTAGCTGGAACACAGTATGGGTGACGGTGTCCTACGACCTGGCAAGGTCATGATATGCAGTGTGAATCAACCCTACTGTCATCTACATCTGTACCGAGTACATCAGTTACATTGACCACGGTTCATGGCTGTACAGACCAGACTCAGCAGGGTAGTTGTGCACTATGTCTCATTATCAATGGTGTCTCCCCCTTTGTGGGGGTGTGATAACACTTGCTGTGCACCATTTGGTGTGTACACAGCCTGACATGGAGCTATGATTGAACATGATGAGTATGTGGATAGCTGAATGTTCTTAGATTTCTGTAGGATACACCCTGGGATGTTGACAGGTCCCATGAAAGCTGTATGTATGGCATTAGAGAGTGCAGCTTGTACCTGCATAGACGTTAGCACAGGGGCCCTGTGGTATACATGGATATATTACTAAGTGTACATGTTGGGGGCGGGGGGGAGGTGGGAGTGGGTTTAGGTTCTCTGTGACCCTATCAGGATGAGCAGGTGCTATTTCTGTAGGTGCAGTACTTCCCATGCCATAGTGCTGTGCAGCACGGCAGGTCTTGTTGTTGCCATTATGATTAACGATACAGCTATAGAATGCGCTGTGCTTGGCCTCATAATATGTGGCTGATTGGTTTCACAGTAGCTTTGTGTGGTTTCATATGGTGTATCTGCATCTTACTGAGGCTGACCAGGGATCACCTACACTCATGTGTGTTCACTCTTGCAACAGTTACTACCTTCTGTGGTACAGTTAAAGCATGGTACCACCAGTTGCCTACTTGTTTGTGTTGGGTTGACTCCTGGTTCTGTTTCAATGGCACAATCACTGTACATATGTGACTGCTTAAGGTTCATTTGTGTAGTATTCAGCATTTGCACATGCATTGTCCATCTGCATGGGTGCCATGGCACTCACCACTCTGCTCTTAGGGAACATAATATTGGCATTGGAGACTAACGATGTGTAGCATACTGTTAGCCCTGTTTGTGTGACTACTGTGATTCAGGTCAGTGGAGTTGATGGAATCCAACATGCATCGAGCGCAGGTGTTGGTACATGAGGATTTACAGTTCATAATGGAATAGTTGAGAGTAGCCAGTAGTATGGTTCTGTCTCAGACCTATTCTTCCCCATTACAGCACATTATGGCAGTTGGGAAGTCCGCGGCCTGGTGGGTGATCTGTCTCAAGGTGCATTTTGAATTCCACTCTGGCACAAAGATAGTTGCTCAGCATAATGCATCTGATGTTATGCAAGTACAATTAGCGTGGGGGTGTACATATCCTTCAGGAATATGGACACACCTATGGCCCGTGTGTTCCAATAAAGGATAATGGGCAAAAGGTGAGGTATGTGTTATAACATGGTCATGCAGGTGTGCTCTCCTGAGCGTTGAAACATGTCTCAGCCACTGCACAGATATGTTCTGCATGTTAGGGATTTACATATGTGTGTCCGTATAGTGTTTCTGACATGTATCATTGTGTAGCGAGACCCTCAGTGTATTGCCTGGCTGTCCCTGTAACAGCAGTGGACCCTCACCTGAACCATGCATGATGATGGCACTACAGGGGAAGCATGAGCCCTAGGCTGTATCCAGATTCCCAGGGGTGACAGGTGCAGGCCCTGTCTGGCAAAGCATCATGGTCTGTCAACCATGTTATTCCAGGACAACAGATATTGGATACCCTGCAACATGCACCACTACACTAGACAATTGTGGAATACAATCCTTTTGTCCCTGTACTACTGTATCATTCTGGCCAATGGCAGAATGCTACCCAGGCCTTCGGACATACCTGCATGGCCTACAAGACCTGACAGTTCCTACATGTGTTCCCATGCTGTCCAGGCTACTGCATCACAGGTCCTGCACAACAACATGGAATATGCCAGAGCCATGTGCATAGATCAATAGGTGGTCTGAGTGTATGAGTATGTGGCTAATCATGTCAGACAGGCAGCTGACAGTATGTATGCCCTTGTATAGGTCAGTGTGTAACATAGTGCTAGAGTTTGCACTCACAAATGAGTACTGTTGGGCATGTTTCCAGTCATGTGTTCAGAGGTGTGGCACAATTATGCAAACTATGTCATACAGTTTGTGTATTTCGGTGTCTGTCTCTTCCTGCTTGGGGGGGTCACTTGTTTGGCCAGATACTTAGACACGTCTGTGAATGTGTGTGATTTCTGGTAGTGTGTGTGGGTGTCCTTAGTGTGTTCTGGTAAAGGTATGTGTTGGTTGTGTTGATGAGCTGCATGTGTTAACCTACACCTCATGACTGTCCAGTCCAGTCATGACTGTAGACTGGGCTACTGTCCAGCTTACCCCTGTAGCTGCATCCAAGACAATGTGTGGGGTGTGGTGTTAGGTGGGTCTGACGGTGTACATGGCATAGAGATTACATTCCCCCAAGATGGCCACATACACAAAGCTGACATTAGGAGAGACCAGTAGCTGACTAGTGGACATGCATGTATGAGCAGTCAGTACTACAAGTACCAAGTACTGTCTTTAGTTTACGTATTGCCTATGAAGATGTTTTAGACAGTGATGCTCACATGTAATTATTTGTGTTATGGACATGACAACACTGGCTATTACGGAAACAGTGCAGCTACCCTTGGCAGCAAACCTCCTCTGAGGAGCACATCACATCCTGTTAGTTGATTACAAATGATGCATGTGTCTACAGGTCTGTTTCCTTCTCTGGGTATATACTCACATATCCACCAGGACCATGAGCTCTGTTGGGCACAGACACCCACTCCCCAAACAGTCATGTATCAATAGGCTCTGATGCCACTATCAACATGATCAGGATATAATCAGATAGTGTGAGCCATCACCTATGATGCAGCTATTACACATGGGCAGCTGTCTCCTACATCTTACACTCCTACTGCAGATATTACACTGGAGTTAAAAGATGATGTGCAAGCTATTTCATTACCAGTGCTGTGCACTACCTTACATACAGTATGTGCAGGCAGCTGTTAGGCTGGGCTACACAAACCTGGTAGTTCAACCAGTGTGCCTGTACTCTCAATATCCACTCTCTGTAGGTGTGCACATAGCCATTTGGCCCAGCCCTGTAACAAGGGTCACTACACATTAGCATAACATGTACACATGCACAGCTGTTATTGCTTGCAAACAATAGTAGAGAGGTGGATATTACATGTGTTATTTGCATGGATAGTTACCTGGCTCTTTCAATTATCTTTGCTATCATGCTGCTAACCTGTCAGATGAATACTAATGCTAAGTATCCTGTCACTGAGTATTGTAATTGCCAATAGATATAACTACTGTTTGCATAACTTATCAGAACTGCTATGTAGAATAGAATACAGATCTGCCTAGAATACTGTACATTACACAGTTATTTGCACAATATCCCACAATGCACATCATATCTGCACGGTAAGCCCACCTTTAACATGTTCATCTTACTTATACACCCATATATAGTCGGCTGTTACAATATAACAACATATACTATCCCCTATTATAGCACATACTTGTTAGACCAATCCTGACACTGACAGTGGCTGGAAGTGAAATGGTAGGTTCCAAGCCCATAGCATCCCTTGTGGTGTATGTGGAGTGTGCCATGTGACCTACAGCAGTACACACATAGAATACTACAAGCAATACTACTGATCAACAATACATCGCTGCAAGATAGCTATTTCTACTACATGCATTGATTACACTGTATATCTTACAGTACAGATACTACATACACAGACATACTACATGTTATACATACCATCTTAGTAATCGGAGTTGTTATTAACTAGTGTACTACTCATTTTCAGTTCATCTTTCTGTGTTTTGTACTGTCCTACAGGTAGATACAGATGGTTTGAATGTGTGACAAGGCAACCTTTTATAGTTACAGATCAGTAGCATGTGCTATCCCTATGGCCAATTGGTGTTCCTAAGTAGCTAATTACATGCACATCAGCTGCGCTGCTACTGCCTTAGCCAATACCATGGCTACAGTGGAATATAATTGAGTACTCCACTTGGGCATTGTCCCTTTGCCTTACTTGTGAGGAAGACAGTGTGGAGGTTTTGTTTGGAATCCATTGCAACAGCTGTATTGAGACGAACAGTAATATATTGTGTGTGATGCCTAGAGGAGTTGGTCTAAATACGAGTACTGTTGTTATATTTCTGAACATTGCTACTTGTGCAGGGTTTGTCTGTACCTAATACTTCTGCATATGTGTCAGTCTGGCCAGGTTGTTTGACCAGCTCAAGGCTGCATAGCTATGCATATAATGTTAGGGGTTTACAGTGTGCTTACCAGACATATTTAGTTTGGTGTTACAGTGTATCATACTGTGCTTATAATCAGTACTCGGTAAAACTTCCTGGTGTATGAACCATTCAACCCTCTGAAACGGGATTAGTTCATACAAACCCTGTTACATCAGCAGCTGCTCAATTGTATAACTGCAACTATTTCACATAGGGCCATGTTAGTGTGTCTGTGTCCAGGTATGTTAAGGTTTCAGCAGATATACAGCAGTTGCATAATTGGTTATGGTATGACAGTATGTATTGATGTAATTATTTTAGTTGTGGGGTAGATGTTGGTGGGTGTACATAGCACATGCAGGTGTGTAGGAACCCCTTTTATATGTCTATATGTGTGTGGGTGTTCTTTCTCTATGTGAACACCTATCCCTTAGTGGACTAATACTATGGTAAATGCAGGCTGATTCATTAAGGCACTATTAAATGCTTCTTGTATAGCATGCAGGTACTGTTAGCCCTTGAATCCTTTTGGCAATACATCGGAATGTAATAAAGATTTGCAAAATGAAAACTGTGTAATTCTGTCATGGATACTTGCAGTCAGTGCAGTCATGTTGGTGACTGTGTCCACAGAACATATTTGTAATAGCGTATTGGCATATACTCTTCATATGTTATGTTCATATTGTTTGGGGGGGGGTGAATGTGTGATTGCTATGGTCCATGTTATACTCAGATATGACCACTTTGGATGCTGTCTACAGACATGTATGTATGTGTATATATGTGTGTATGTATATATATACATATATATATATATATATGTGTGTGTGTATATGTATATAGATATACGGTTCCCCTTTATAAGTTTGAAATACTACATGCTCGAAATGCAGTATCTCGAGACTATAAAGGCAAAAGACCGGAAACTCGAAAGCCGAGAAGCGCGAAATTTAAAAGGTGTAGAAGTGAATGACGGCTATGCTAAACAAAGACAAGTATCTTTCACTGCCGAGTATTACATAGTTTCATTAAAATGCAGCCTGTAGATGGTAATTACATTGCCCCAGGTTCGATTGGTGAAATTTATGTGACTGCCTTATCGCAGAAAGGAGCTCCGGTGCTATTGCTAGATGGCTATGTTTTACATAGAGAGAAGATCTACAAACAAAAGACGTACTGGTGCTGTAAATGGAAACGTGATGAAAAATGTAAAGGTAGGGCTGTGTCTATGAGTGTGCCCAATGGGGAACAGCTGTTGAAGTCAGTGAGGCATATGCATCCTGGAGACCCTGTTGAAGTTGAGCAGTACAGAGTATGCCATAGTTCAAAGGTGAAGGCGAGGAACTCCAAAGATACTCCATGTTTGCTAGTGGACGATGTCTTGGCGTCTACTTCTACTGTGATTGCTCCTAGTTTGCCTGCTCATAAAGCACTAGTGCAGCAGGTTGGATGGGTTGTGCACTGAAGTTGTTATGTTGCACTGGGTGCTGTTTATTTAATATTTTAGGACAGAGAAGGAATAATTGTTTCGTTAATAAATTATTTTAGTATTTTTTTGAGCTTTTTCGAGCTATTCATATTGCGTAGCTGCAGTTTGGGATAGTTTCGGTATTTTACTCATTCGAGATTCTGTGGTTTTGGTCTTCTGGTTTCAGGTTTCCGCATTTTGAGCATGTAGCAATTCGAGCTTCTAAACGGGAACCAGATATATACATTATTGCATACGTTTATCTGTACCTCCATAGATGTGTAGATGTTTCTAACCTATCTATATATCTACATATATATGTAGACCTGTATATATCGACATGTCTCTATGTATCTCTCTCTCTCTCTAGATATATATATATATATATATATATATATATATATATATATATATATATATATCCATATATCTATATATGAGCGTACACCTTTAATTGGGTACATGACGGGTTGTCCTACTTCAACACATTCCTCCCTTTTGTGTTTTAACCTCTCTGCATACACAACTGGGTTAGGTACATCCCAAGTAGCTTACTGTTAGGTTAATCGGAGGATGGAGTACATGGTTGCAGGTTCTACTCCTGGAAGGTGTTATTTTACCTCTCAGAGTAGGCACTGGTAGTGAAAATGTGAATAACGCACATTTACGTGATTGTGAGCAGGTTTGCCCGTGGTCTGCGTGATGTTAAGCAAAGGTCAAACATGTGAAGCGCTTCTCCGTTTACCATGTAGCAGCGCCGCTTACCATCACACAAACACGTGGAAACCCGCTTACAACTACTTGAATGCTTTAATCCACCTGCATCCAAAAGCCCTTATTCTAGCCCTCAAAATAACCTAACAGCCCTTGCAGGTCTTGAACCCAGGACCATGAACACCACAGTCACTGACCTTACCACTACGGCATCTGAGATATGCACAAATGTTATGGTGTTTAGAATATGCATTGTACTACAGACATTCCTCACTCCAGAAAACATATGTGATATTCAGTTGGTGGACATATGTCTGATACATGTTAATGTTCATATGTTTGTGAAAGTAGGTGTTGCAATGTGACATGACAGGGTGTATTATGAATGAGTATGGTTCTTGCTTTGTGTCCTTTTTATATTGTCCCCATACTCCATGTAAGCCCCTCCAGTTCACTTATTGGACATCTGACTCAGGCCCTCCTTGATGCATGATTGCATTACCCATCATTCCTCCCCCACCCCAATCTTCACATAAACAATCACCCCTATTATGGTGACTCAGGTTAATATTAACTGTTATGATACCAGAGCTGCATGTGTTTTGTGTACACTCCAATTCCTTTGAAATGCTTCTGTGTCACGAAGTGTGTTCATAGATGCTTATATATATGGCTATTGCTGTAACTGTATAATATATATATATATATATATATATATATATATATATATATATATATATATATATTGTATTAGTTTGTAACAGTAATACATCTGTAGACTGGAATGTGTTGGTTCACAAACTACAGTACATTACAATGTACTGTACATATGTTCACAAGGCCACTGTTCCATTTGTGATCATTACAGTGAAATGTATATGGTATAAGATGTAGTCTCAGGACCATGAAACTTGTGTATACCGCGGATGGCTTAGTGGTACGTCCCATGACTATAGTGTGCATGGTCCAGCGTTCGACACCTGTGATGCTTTCCGAATGTTTTTTACTGCAGAGTAAGGCTCATTTATGCAGTTGCAAGCATGTTTAACAGTGTTTGTGTGACATTATAGCAGCGGTTAAACACAGTTAAATAAATGTTGTGACATATAACCTGTGCACACAAACATGGCCACATCCGCTAACTACTCTGAATATATACCTCTCAGTGACATAACATCTCACTATGTGCTGTCATGACATTACATTCTCTGTTGACCGTACTCTCCTGCACACATGTTTTTATATGAGTGATTCGAATGTTTATTATACAGACATTACTACCTATATATGCAAGCTGTGGTTAAGGTATACTTTTGCACATGATAAACATCCCTGCCTTTATCGGGATTTTTACCTCGAATGCACAGATACTATGCAGATGCTGTAACCATTACACTGTTGACATTAATGTTGCTTCCGCCTATTTCCTGTTTATTTATTTATTTAAATTTGTTGACCGGCAGTGTCTGACTGGACGTGGGTCCATTTTCAGCGAAGGCCCGGGGAGAAAAGCTCCACAGTAAAATAAACAGACAGTAGTTTCATTGGATTACATAGCGATTAACAATTTAAGATAGAAATTACTTACAACATATTTACAGATGAAGAACATAGTACATCAGTAGACAACTAGAATCTTTATCTGTGAAGTACATAACAGGCATTAACAAATGTAACAATAAGAAGTTCCTGCTGTATAATAAGTACTAGGCTTATGAGCATCTGAGCTTGCTATCATCAAGGTAGTTAGTGGAGTGGAAAGAAATGTAGTAGTTGGATGGGGTGGATGATGTTAGAGTGGGAGTTGCAAGGGCATAGCCAGCATGTTTTTAGGTGCGCTTTTAATAAAGTTTTGAAGTTGGTGCATGATGGTACAGAGGTAATTATGGGTGGGAGTGAGTTCAATAATTTGGCTATGGCGCAAGAGAATAGTGCTTCACCAACAGAGTTATTGGCTTTAGTGATCTGCAAGTGATTTTTGTTGCTGGATCTTAGTGGTCTGGTGGTGCGATAGGGTTGAAGTAGATTCTGGAGGGATGGGACATTTAGTGGATGGTTTACTAGTTTGTGGGCGAGTGAGAGTTGATACCACTGAAGGAGGTGAGGGAGTTCAAGCCAGCCCAGTTCAGCAAGTGAGAGACAGTGGTGACTATGGTAGGATGCCCCTGTAGCGAATTTGGCGATTTTGTTGTAGCAGGTCTCTAGCTTGTTTAGATCACATTGCCTTAGGTTGGTATATACACTGGAGAGGCATAAAGTAGGGTAGAGATAAGGTGGGAATTTGCTATTGAAATCTTTGCTGCTTTGGTGAGAAATTGTTTATTTCTGTATAATGCTCCTATTTTTTTGTGGACTTTTTTTATGGTCATGGATATGTGAATGTCAAATTTTAGTTTATTGTCTATTTCCACTCCTAGCAATTTGGTGTGTTCAGTTGGGTATATAGTGGTGTTGTCTTTTGCTGTGATGTTAAAGTGAGAGATGTTTTGAGTATGTTTGGTGGGTTGGAAGATGAGTAGTTTAGTTTTGTTTGGGTTGAGTATTAATTGGGCATCGGATAACCATGTTTCAACAGAGGAAAAGGCTTCCTGTGTGACTTTTTGCAGTTTGGGTAGGGACTGGGCTGAGCAGATGATGGTCGAGTCATCTGCGTATTGGATGAGTGTGCCATGTTTGGTGGCAGAGGATAAATTATTGGTGTAAACAGAGAAAAGTAGACTTCTATGTGTAAGCTAGGCTAAGCAAAGGGCAGGAGCCCCCAAACTCACTGAGTTTCACGTACTTTTGACATAACATATAACAAAAGTACTGTGAGACAATACATTACATTCCTAACTACATTAGGCATAGCCTCTCACTGACACACTTCAAGGGAAACCTTGTTGTGTGAATGGGTAACAGGCTATACACCCCTGGGATCATGTGTCCCAGAACCATACATCCAGTTTGATGGCTGCAAGACCTGTTGGGGGAATTGAATGGTGTTGCATTGCCACATTAACATGCCCTCTTTAGATCACTAAGTGCCCCTATCACCCTCCACAATCCCAGTCTTCAACAGCTTCCTGCAACTCTGCCTGGAATTGCTTCATTGGCTATGCTTGACAGAGGCTCAGTTACTTCATCAATGGTGCGGGGAAGGCCAACACACTGTAGCTATGCTTCTAATTGCCCTTGGGCAGATAGATAGTAGGCTATATGTGCACCTCTAACGTGCAGGCCATCACAGCCATAATATGCAAATAAATAGACCTTCAGATCACAATATACAGTGTGAACTCACCATGTAGTCAGGAAACAGTTGAGTACAGTATGAACATACAGAATACTGATACTTAGTCACTCCAAATGCCTATCATGGAAGCTAGAAGACTTGTATAAGGTTAAGGCTTTCTATTGCTTACCACTAGGTTATCTACAGGGGAGATGAAAATCAAGCACAGATGGGGAACATGCATGCAATGATACCATACTAGCCTATGTGTCTGCCTTACACTTTGGAATACTGGCCAAGGTTATTGGCACCCCCATGGTTCTTTTTTAGGAGAATCCCGAAGGTGAATACCATCTCCATAAACAGCACAATAGCAGATTCAATGTGTGTTTGTGATCACAACATGCATGCACTCACAGCACTCCTCAGGATGGACAACATCAACATCTGTGCATTAACTGCAATCTGTCTTAAGGCTCCTGAGAGCACACAAGCACTACCAGACTACAACCCATACCACACATTTCAGCCACGGAACATGGACTGACAGACATGGAGGGGCTGTATCCATATTCATCAGGGATACCTACACCTCCAGGTTAGTGGGGCAGCATGATACGTCTGTGATCATCCATGTGCAGCTAACATCACCCACAACAGCAATGTGGAATGTGGCCTGCTACGGATCACCCTCCTTGACCCAGGACCTCCACTCCACTTACCTGGAGACAGTGGAGAACACGACAGTCCTAACACACACCCTGGCATTGGTCGATGTCAACTACCATACCATTAACTGGGAAACGTACTCCGGTACTCACTTCCGGGACCAGCACTTCCTGGAATGTATCACCTCATATGCCCTGTATTAGGTGGTAACCTCCCTAACGTGGGGTGGAAGCTACTACATGTGGTCATCACCAACATGGGCAACAGGTGCACAACAGTGGAGGTTAACCAGTCACTGGTTAGATCTGACCATGAACTATTCACTGCTTTCACACCCTAGCATCTCCCCCACCCACGGATACCACAGTGTATACCTTTCCTACAGCTACATTTACACTACTAGTGACAGGGGTGGGGGAGTTTCACAGCCCCCATGCTAAGGGGAAACACTGTTCCAGATACAGACAGATTTACAAATGCAGTCTATAAGCACCCACACAGATGTATGGATCGTGCCATCACTGGTAAACCAAGACTCACACCTCCTAGACAAGGACACTGGTCTGGTGGACCTCTGCAATAAACAGGCTATACTACAGATGTAGGACAATGTTCCAGACACACAGCAAATCCCACGAAGGGCAGACATCCATGACCACTATTAGTATGATACGTAGGTCCCTCATGACATCATCCAAGGCTAACATCAGCAGGAGCATACGCAAGGATTCAAAAGATAACCACAAAGCCTTCTTTGGCTATGTCAAGGATCTATGTGGTGACAGACAGATTTGCACTGTGCCAGTGAAATACAGCGCGAAATATGCTGACCCTACTGATATCGCCAACATCCTTGCAGTTACATTCGGTGCATACTTCACCCCCAAAGAGCCAACAACACTACCCGTAAGGTACAGTATCCCAACCATCAGAGACACACAGGTGGAAATAGCCCTCTCTAACAGCAGAACACAGCGTCAATGTTGGCAGATGTTGACCCAGACGGCATCTTGCAAACTGTACATGACAACCTGCCCCCCCACCTAATTATACATTCCTACCTCAGCCTCTCCACAGGCTACATGCCCATACAATGGCATGTGGCAATGGTTATTCCACTCCATCATGGGGAAATCACAACTGACCATGGTAACTACCACACCATAAGCCTAACTAGCCTGGACTGCAATGGTATGGTTCGCATCCTCATGGCACTCATTAACAACGACATTGGTAACCTTCGGACACGTGACCCAACCCAGGTCAGCTTGGTTGACTGCAGTTCATGCCTACTGAACCTGTTTTATGTCTTACATACAGTTACCAAGACGTTAGATGACAGGGGAGGTGGTTCACACATACTACCTGGACCTCACCATGACAACATGCCCCACACAGGTATTATTGATAAACACACCAGCCTGTACATTCACCCATACATCACAGGTTGGGTTGCCAACGGGCTTACATACACAACCCACGTGGTATGACTAGCAGTCTCCAGGTCCAACTCTTGAACAGTCACGACTGGTGTCCCACAGGACTCAGTCCTGGGAGCCCAACTGTTTGGCATATATGTCTCAGATGTACAGGCAAACACAGGTGGACTATGGCAGACCATGTTTGGCAATGACTGCAAATTGGGAGCCATGACTGATAGTCCAGCTGACACGGACATCCCTCAGGGGGCCTCACAGAGAATGTCACAAGGTGTCAATGACACGGCCTCCAGCCAAGTGCCACTAACTGTATGGTCATTCCATTGCGGAATTGGCACCCACATATTAACACATGAGCAGCAGTCACTTTAATACAGATGAGGTAATGGGGTATCTGGGGACTAAGGTAGATAGTGATCTCCCCTGTGACAATCATATATCCACAGTAGTTAGGACATCCTTCTATGTAGGCCATCTGACTGCTAAAGGATTCCCATCTAGACATACTGGGGTTATAGTGCCCCTTTACTCATCACTCATCAGTTCCATCATAGGGTATAATAATCCATGTGGGATGTACTTCAGAGGACACGTCCAACAGTTGGGGGGGTCCACGAATGTACCTCACCAAGGGGAATACTGGCCTCCAACATATGGCCTATGCAGCTGGACTGAATAAACTCCTGCTTTACTCAGTGGCATCTCGTTTACCCAGAGATGATCTCTGCTGACCAACACAGCCATGTCAAACTCTGGCTTGATGGATATGCTCCATCTATGGGAATCCATGTCACAGTGAGACACACACATTAGTGAGCTGACCTTGCCACAACAATAACCGGAAGATGCGGGAGGGACAGCTTCCTGCCACAGACACTCCCCATTCTTTGGAACAACATCCCTAACTACATTTTACAGAGCCCCTCACTAACATTGTGCAAGAGAAACCTTGACGGGTGGATGGGGAATAGTAGATGCACCCCAGGGATCCTTCCATTGGCTCTGCTCCACAGAGGGATGGTTAATGACTCAATGGGGTGGCAAACGCTGACACATTTTGGCTGGCCTTATGAATGGCCTCTGGCAGTTGGCCAAGTACCTACCTATGAATCTATAAATACAGTATCTGCATATGCTGATATCTTAGTTAACTGTTCAGGTGTTGACTTACCTTGTGCCACTGGCTGTTGTGTGTGCAATAGTTGAGGGCTGCCTATGTTGGATGCACACAGTAGACTGCCTATACATAACAATTTACAGGTAGTCTTGCGTGTGTGCCATCCATTTTTACTGTGTGTGCAGGTGGAGAAAGGTGTCAGTCCCTAGGTACCTACACCGTCAGTGTGTGTGCTATACATTCCCTCTTTGCCAAGGCATGGGCATACTGGGCACGCCTCCGTCTGCCTACTGGGGCTGGCTCAGGGTGTTTGTAGTCTGAGTACCTCTGTGCCTGTGGGGCCCTTGGCAATGGTGGTGGGCTGTGAAGACCTTCACCATTCTGTCCCTGCCGCAGCTGTTTCCGCAGGACCATATTGTGTAGCATGGCACATACTATGCAGATGTGGGCACACATGCCTGGAGAGTACTGCAAGGCTCCACCAGATATGTCCAAGCAACGGAACCGTGATTTCAGCATCCCAAACACACGCTCTATGATGATTCTGGTTTGTGTGTGTGCCTCATTATGGCGTTCCTGCATGGGTGTGTGTGCATTTCTGATGGGACTCATCATCCACGGTTCCAGTACATAGTCAGCATCCCCCACCAGGTGGCCATTTGGGATGTCCCCCCTGGCAAATAACTGATACAGCTGTGAGGCATGCCAGATGTGGGAGTCGTGATAGCTTCCAGGGCTACCAGCACACACATCCATGATAATGCCCTGAGCATTGCACATGACCTGGCAGTTGATAGAGGGGTATCCCTTGTGGTTTATGTAGCACCTTCCCTGCTCACCGGGTGGTGACTTGATGTGTATGTGCATGCAGTCTATTGCACCCAGTACCTCTGGGTATTCTGCCACATGGTGGAAGAGACGCATATTGCTGGCCAACTCCTCCTGCGTTCGGGGGAAGTATATGTACTCATTGTCATGTGGTAACATGGCATCCAGGAACTGGTGTAGTACCCTGGATGCTGATGCCTGTGAGATACCCATGATATCCTCAGTTGGTCTTTGAAGGGTACCCGTAGCTAGTATTCTCAGGCTTACACATAACTTTGCATCCACTGGGATGGGTTCCCCTCTGTTTGTTCTGGCTCTGAGGCATGGCCGGCACAGCTCCAAAAGTTGCTGTAGGGTGTCCCTATCCACCCTGTAATGCTCTACTATTTCCAGATCATGTAGCCCCTGGAAGGTTAGCCTGGGTCTGAACACTCTCCTCCTCCTCTGGTGCCTACGGTGGTCATGTGCATCATCCTCCACACCACCTTCGGTCTCCAACACATGCTGGTGTATCAAAGCAATGGCAGCCCCTAACATGTACATAATAAAAGTTCCCCTTCTGTATACACCACTGGTGCAGAGTGTATGGGAATACACAAATGTGTGTGAGGTGCTTTCAAACTTTATAGTATTGGGCTATGGATGCTGCTGATGTAAGTGGGTGTGTATGAACTATTCCAGCTGCTGCATGTCTTAATTGTGGGTTTTGCAATGAGTACTGCAAGTGTGGGGCCTTTACTGTGGAGATCTACTTGCCTGCCTTGATTACTCTGTTGCCCTTTAATTCACTTTTAGACCTGGATCCCCTCACATTATCAGGCATGCATCCACCTGCCATCTTTCTTGTTTTGTGCTTTCCCTACCCAGTCATGGCGAATTGTGCCTTGTAGCTGATATACTGCATATCGCCTTTGTTCTGCTTTGACACTTTGTGTTTTCTTTGCAGTACAGCTCCTGTAATTCCCTGTTCTGCAGGTAGCTGCTTGCAGCCTTGTTAGCTGTTGTCAATGGCCCACTGTAGGCTCCTAGGTGTTAATTAGTCATTTGCACTCCAATTTCACTGCTGCAGCATTTCCTTATTTTGTTTCTATATCCTTCCTGTTTAAGCTGCAGTGCGTGACGCTCATACCTGTTTACCGGGTTTACGCGCATTTTCATCTCTGTTCACATTCATACTCGGTTACCTTGCTATGGGAAATTCGACACACCCCTATCCTGCAGCTTTGCCTAGCTAGGGGAAGACCGGTTTAGCAATGCTCCAATGTGCTTACAGCAATGGCGACACACCCCTCTCTTGATGTCATCTTTATCTCAAGGGCTCACCTCGGTGTTATAACATTATGCTGTTTTGTGCATCCTTACACCAGCGGGAAATCTGCGATTTACTATTACTCCTCTCATTTGCATGGCATTGCCTACTAATTCCTATCTACTGCGCATAACACTGTCACTGCCCCTTAGCAACCCTTGAGCCATGAGTATGGTGTAGCATACCTGCCATTGACTATTATGGGGAAATCGTGATATGTGTTTCATTGCAGTTTTATTCTATATTTTTATATATTCCTTGCGATCCTCTTTGCCGCACCGCTGCTCTGCGCTTCCATGTCACGATAGTGTGACTATATATATTAAATGTTAATTTTATATTTTGTACATTTTTTATGTCGATGGCTATATATTTAGCCATTGGTATATATTAACATTATACTACATGCGTTTGGTCGGCTGTCATGACTCCGATTTTATGTTTGCAAAAATGTAAGCCGTTTTCTACGGTTTACATTTCTGCTTGCTTACACTATGCCTGCACCACTTCCTGAATTGCTACATACCTTCATTTGCATGCTACACTGCTGCACATTAGCATACAAGGCTCAGGAGTTGTGCAGGCGTAGCATACGCAAGTAGTGTACGTGGAAACAGCTTGCACCTGAATCGCTCGGTGGCCATATTTGGTGTTAGATCGCCAACGCTACGCCTGCACCTGGCACAAACCTAATGAATCCCAGGGTAAATCTTTTTTTTTCCTGGGTGAAGATGCTAAAATGCACTAGTCAGGTCAGGAAAACCATCAGACATCGGCAGCTTATAAACTATTCTTAAATACTCAGCCCCACCCATTAATTACTGAAAGCTCCGCACTGATGGTTTTCAGCATACAGCAGTTAACCTTATAAACGTATACAAACCTGATGACGTTTTATTTCATTTTTGGCAAGGTCAACTGAATTGAGGGTAAGTAAAGTCTGATCTAGGTGTTTTGTGTAGCTGAGATAATTATACTCAAATAGAAGTGCTTTACTGACATGTCATACATACTCCATACAAAATGGAGTGCGTGAGCGTGCTGTGTGCCTGTCTGTGTCCAAGTTTGTGGACCTGCATGTGCATGTGTATACACTTCCACGCATATGCACTGGTACATGTGTGTGAAATCTCTACCTCTCTCTATCCTCTACTATCTGCTCTGGTTAAAATTCTTATAAAAATGTTGGCTTGCTTCCTACAATCGCTGCATGTTAAACAAAAAATCGTTAGCCATGCTGTAATGTATACGTAAACAAGACATAAATTCAGCATGTCTACCGATTGTTTCTTGGACTTTTTATTTTTGAACTACTAGGGAAAAAATTATTTTAGGAATCAGTTCATCATTTGTGAAAATGCTGACTACTGAGTAATTCCTATATCATTTTAGTATGTTAACTATTCATTCTTTATTTTTTTTTATATTCATGTATGTGGCTTAATGCATAAATAAAAATATCATCTGATAAGATAAAGCATACCCGCAAAACTATTCCAGTTATAAAAAATGGACACGACATAAGTTCTAGGCATTTTTATTAAGTATACATGAACGCATCCCAGCCTACCACCCTATTCATGTTTGAATGCACTCTGCAGTGCTCATGTAGCCATAGCAAATTTCCCATATCCAGCCCTGTTTCAGTGCAGTCTTCCACAGTATAACCCTGCAAAACAATTAAATTTCAAACATTAGTCAGTTTTAGTTTTTATTTTTAACTCAATAACCAGGTTAGTGGACTGGTCCAGGGAACCTTTTCAGTTATGACCTGGGCCACAGTTAAAGTAAAACTAACAGTTTGTACATTATATGTTGAATATTATCAATTATGCAAATCATTACAAATGGCAGCTAGTTCATTCCTCACACACATATGCACAGACACACACAGGCAGCAGCAGCAAAGAAAACTCAACTCTCCCATATCTAAATAAATGTGTGATAAGAAAGCAAAGCAAAACTCTCCCTACCATAAGGAAGCATGACTCAACTGGAACAGTATGCCACTCCTTACAGCTAGTTAAACTTCCGCAAGCTTAATCCACGTTAGTGTGCGATGCACGCATGGGTCCTCCTTAAAGAAAAACTCCACCATGGAGCTTTTTATGGTAATTGCTTCATTTCCACAGGAAGGACAAAGAG
>NC_056728.1:835117282-835179040 GCF_019279795.1 Protopterus annectens | reverse complement strand
TTACACCTCTGCATCTTCACAGCGTTCAGATGGCTGAATCCACACTATATGAAGGCAATGGTGTAGCTATGGAAACAGGAGTGTAGATTGTTTTGATACAGACCGGCTGTTACTGGTATTTACTCGCAGGAAATGTTTCTACAAATTGCTGATTTTTTTCATAAGATATATTTGGCCTCTTCATAAATTGTTTACATGTTCATATTTGGAATGTATTTCAATATGCAATAGAAAAAAAATTATCTGTAATCATTTTTTCATTCACTGTTGGCATAGTGCAGGTATGTCAATTCTTGCTCTGCTTTTAAAGTTTGTTAATGAATGGTATGTTACCTCACAGTATTGTATTACCATTTCCCCTTGGAGTTTCACCAGTGCAAACAAGTGTTTTATGTTTCTTATCAACTTCAAAGGGTTGTACATGTGTGGCTAACATAGGTGTTAGGCTTCTCCTGTGTCCCTTGGAAACGTCCACAACAGTGGCAAGACTAAGGAAAATTGCTTGGCATTTCTACTTTGAATTTTTGCCTGTTTATTGATACTACTACTTTCCAGTAGCCAGCTACAAAACTATGTCCTCATTACAGAAATGTTACCAGAATGGTTGTAATGATAATGCATAACAATTATTGTTTTTTGGGGGGAGGTTGTTGTCTCTTAGCTTATGTGTAGCCCTAAATGAGTGTGTTCTCAGCTGTTCTGTGTTGATGATGGGTGGACACATTTTATTTGGAGAGAATATTCTCTATGTGCTACAAATGTGTTTTGTCTTATTTTCAGTTTCACATCATACAAGATTATGGCACCCAGACCATCTGTTCCATGCAAGCCAACATTCAGCGAAACAGAGAACGAGGTCATGACTGCAACCTTACACCACTAGAGCAAGGTCATCATTGAAGTGTTACACCGCTAGAGCAAGGTCATCAATGAAGGCTTACACCACCATGGATCCTTCCTGCTTGACAGAGGGAGAGGTGATATGTCTGCCAGAAAAAGAACATGGCAGGAGGTGGTCACTTACATAAATGCAGTGGGCAGCCATGCCAGAAACTATAATCAGGTTCAGCACCATGCCACTGATAAGATTACACTGGCCAGCAAGAGGGCAGCTGTGGTTGCACATGAACAGATGACTATGGGGTTGGTTCTGATACAGATTCACCACTCACTGAGACTGAGGAGTTTCTGTCCACTGTCTGAGATCATGACAGCTCAGCAGGAGGTTCACACAGACCTCTTGACAATGGTGCTGATGTGGAAGACAAGACAAGTATTTCCCAAGAACAACTTCCAGGTATACTATATATAAGGCATCTACTGCCATTCTAGACATCTTTATATGTACTTGTATAATTATGATATATCTGGAAACATCCAGACACATGGCTAAGAAGAGAGACAGTTCAACAGCGACTGTGTTGGGGGATGGTCAGATTGATTCTGATGTACTTCTTAAGGGGAATCTAGGCAGAATATTATTCTTTTTTTCCTCATATAATTTATATTGTGATGTTCTTTAGTCTTTTTTCCACTGTATTCCTCTTTTTCCAGAGACATCAGAATTACCATCTGAAAGACCACCTGCACATGGTAAGCACAAACATTCTTTGCTTAGTAATACCCGTTAGTTAGATGCAAGTCTGGGGAGAAAGTAAATATTGTATTCCTTTACAATAAAATTGTTTAACATGAGTGTTTAGAACCATTTGGATCATTTCTATTCCCTATTTCTCTCTTTCTTGTGTTTGCTGCTTATTATCACAGGTCATCCTGACAGTGCAAAGTATTGGTAGGCTCTGATGATGATGGTGGCAATATAGAGGGACAATTGGGGAATGCAGAAGTTCAGTCTGACACTGAGGTTGTGCCTCTCACATCCCCTGGTCTTATTTCAGACACAGTCAGTATGCCTATGCACACCCATTCCATTGAGCCCTCGGATATAGGACAGGCTGAGGATGACACAGTTGATTGGGGGAGTATTGTTACTCCATTGCTGGTTCAGTCTGCACATAGCCATTGTGAGGGTGTGTTACTACACAGGAGGGTTGTCAGACATGCTCACAGGAGGCCAACTGTCCACCCTCCTCCTGATGCTGGTGTGTCATTATGTGCCACCAGACATATGTATACAGCTGTCATGGAGGAACAGGCACATTCCAACAGTGCTTCAGAAAAGATACTGTGAGTCCTACATCTGGTTCATTCTGATATGCATGACTGCCTCAACTATGTGAGTCCTTGGAAAAGATGAGTGACACACTGGATTGGGCAGTCTCTGTGATGAAATGTCTGCTGGGGGAGAGTTGGCATCCTATAGAGCCGCAACATCCACTGGTGTTAGCTGGCATGGTCATGCCAGATCCTGCTCCCATAGTGGTACTACTTCTACTGCTTTACCAGTGATTGAGGTGTCTCCACTCAGAAGTGATAGGCCAAGGAGTCATGGTACTGGATGTAACTGTGAAGAGAGCTCATCCAGCTGACATCGCTCAAGTTGTGATAGCACCCACACTTTTAACAAGGGATGTGAAAGTGGCAGTGCAACTCCTGGCAGAGACGGTTTGCATGGTCAGAAGCAATGAAACTGAACTGACAACTCTGCCATGCATGACTAACACCTGCCCAACATGGCAGGGTGCAGTGCTAGCACACAAGTTGATTGTGTTCATGCAGGCTAAGCAAACCTTAATGTTACTGGGCCAGAGATATTTTATACTTTACTGAATAAAGAAGTTATGTACTTACCATAACGTTCCATGTGAGTTGTTCATCTCGTCTTCATTCTTTACTAATGGGTTCAGAGCTGAGGGATCGGCTCAGAGTCGGTCAACTGCAAAGCTCGAGGTCTTCAAATAGTTCGAGGGCAAGTCCCTATCCCATGATGCACCTAGAGCTACCTCATCTCTTAATTGCTGCGTATAATAATACCATATGTCATTCTTTCACTCCCAAGAAAGGGTATAGAAGGCTTGAGCAACCAGGATGGATCCAGCATCTTGGTCATCTAACAGCCCAGGAGGGGTAGGAGGGAGGGACATAAGAATGAAGGCGAGATGAACAACTCACATGGAACGTTGTGGTAAGTACATAACTTCTTTATGTGAAATTGTTCTATCTCGCCATTCATTCTTTACTGATGAGTAGTGTCCCAAGCACCATCAATCTCGAGTGGCTCACAGGAGTATATTTCTCAGGACCATGGATACAAAGGAGGCCCTGTCCCTGGAGGCCTTGTCAACTTTGTAATGAGTGATAAAGGTATGAGGCTTTGACCAAGTGGCTGCTGCGCAAATGTTATCAATAGGAAGTCTGACAGAAAAGGCAGAGGATGTAGAAACAGCTCTGGTTGAGTGAGCCTTAATTTTATGCTGTAACAGCATGTTAGCAGCTGAATAAGCAAAGGTGATACAATCAGATAACCATTTAGAAAGAGTTGTTTTAGCCACTGGTCTACCCTTCCTGGAGTCTGAAAATGAAACAAAAAGCTGGTCTGATTTCTTGAAATCATTAGTTCTATCCAAATAAAATCTGAGCTGTCTATGAACATCAAGTTTGTGCAGCATATACTCTAAATTGCTTGAATGGTTGGGAAAGAAGACTGGCAAATCAATAAGATTAGTTTCAGTGCAAACTTTGGGCAAGAAAGAAGGGTTTGTTCTAAGTGAGACTGTCAGCATGGAATATCAAATAAGGAGGCTTGATGGATAAAGCCTGAAGCTCTGACACTCTGAATGCAGAAATAATAGCTACTAAAAAGATGGTTTTCCATGACAAAAATTTGAGGTCACATGAGGAAGCTGGTTCAAATGGCAGAAGAATTATGTGGGAAAGCATAAAATTTAGATTCCATGGAGAATAGGGAGATTTCACAGGTGTTTTAATATGAAAGTTCCCTTTGAGAAAGGCTTTGGATAATTTGTGTAACATAATAGTCAATCCTTCGAATCCAAGATGAAAATTAGAAATGGCAGCCAGTTGAACATGAACTGTTGCTGCTGCAGCTCCTTTGTTGAAAATTATAGTAAAGAACTCTAAAATGGAGGCCATGGGGGCTTGGTAAGGATCAATATTGTTTTTAGAGGCCCATATAGAATTTTTTTTTCCATTTGCTAAAATATAGCTTCCTCATAGAAGATTTATGAGAGGATAAGAGAATTTGCTTCATCTCATTGGAAAGGTTATGGAACCTGGCTATGATGGGAATTGGAGCAGCCAAGCTGTCAGCTTCAGGGACTACAGAGAGGGATGGAGTTCCCCCAAGGAGTGTGTCAGAAGGTTTGGAACTGGGTCCAGAATCCAAGGGTCCTCCAAAAGATGAGGTCAAAGGAAGGGGAACCAAATCTGATGAGGCCAATGAGGGGCTATTAGAATGACGGTCTTTCCCAAGGTTTTTTGCTTTCTGTAAAACCTTTGGTATCAACGGGATAGGTGGAAATGCAAAGAGGAGACCTGGAGGCCAATCATGTACAAGTGCGTCCCTTGGGACTTCTCCCAGAGGGGGAATCAGGGCAAAGTAGCTTCTGCATTTTGTGTTCATGGGACTGGCAAAAAGGTTGCAGCAAGGCTGGCCCCATCTGTGGAATATCCTGTCTGCTATTTCTTTCTTGAGGGACCACTCATGGGGCAACAAAATTGCTCTGCTCAGCTTGTCTGCTATCACACTGGATTTTCCCAGGATGTGCATTGCCAACAGAAAGCGCTGGGTAGAAATCGCCCACTGCCATACTCTGAGATCCTCACGACAAAGGGGGTAAGATCTGGTTCCTCCTTGTTTGTTCAAATACCAGACCACTGACATGTTGTCTGTCTGAATCGTAACTGTACCCAGAGGAAGAAAGTCCTGAAAGTACTGCAACGCCAAAAGTACTGCTCTTATCTCTGGGACATTGATATGCAGATGTGTCTCTTGATCGGTCCATATGCCTTGGGCTGTCTTTCCCTGAAAATGCCTTCCCCACCCTATCAGGGAAGCGTCCATGGTCACTGTGGCCGCTGGAGGGGGTAGCACAAATAGGCGTCCTATCGTGACATGAATTGAGGTCAACCACCACTGAAGATCCCTTTTGCAGGAATTTTATATCATTATCATGTGAGACATGGGAAGCTCCTGGTAAGACCATTGAGTGAGCAACAGCCATTGTAGTATCCGCATGTGCATACGACCTGGTGGTATGGCTAGAATTGCTGCTGCCATCAGGCCTAACAATTTCAGAACTTCTGATGTTGGTGCTTTGTCTTTGGATATCAGAATGCTGACATGCTGATGAAGAAGTGAGACTCTTTCTAATGGAAGCCTTAGTGTGGTGGTGGTGGTGTCCAGTTCTGCTCCTATAAAAATTATATACTGCGATGGCGAGAAGGCAGATTTTTCTGAGTTGATTGCAATACCCAGTTGATTGCAGAGTGACAGAGCGGACTCCCTGGCCTGAATGAGTTGATGCCTGGTGGTGGTGGTGGAGCCAATCGTCTAGGTACGGAAACACCCAGAATGCTAAATGCCTCAGGTGAGCCATGACCACTGCCATGCATTTGAACACTCTGGGAGCTGTAGTGAGGCCAAAGGGCAGGGCTTGAAACAGGTAATGATTGGTTCCCAGTCGGAAGCGCAGATGATCCCTGGATGGCCTGGCCATTTTTATGTGGTAGTATGCATCCCTGAGATCTATCGAGCACATCCAATTGTCTTTCCCTAAGAGGGGAAGTATAGACTGAAGCATGACCATCCAGAACTTCTCTTTCCTTACAGATTTGTTCAGTCTGCTGAGGTCCAATATGGGTATCCAGTCCCCTGTCTTTTTTGGAACTAAAAATAATCTTGAGTAAGTTCCAGATCCTGTCTGGTCTGCTGGGACTGGTTGGATGACTCTTTCTTATCAACATTTGGACCTCTATTGTTGCTTGTTCCCTGTAACTGGGTGGAACATCCGGGATTTTTCTTATGGGTGGAGGGGGTGTGGCAAAGTGGATGAAGTATCCTCTGGAAATGATACTTTGTACCCAGCTGTCTTTTGTTATTTTGAGTCAGACATCTGGGTACAAAGATAAGTGACCCCTGACTGCCTCCACTGGGAGGGTGGCCTAATGGTTAAGGTGTTTGCCTTACAATCACAAGGAGCATGGTTTGAGTCTCACAAGGGACAACTGGCTAGGCTTAAAATGGCTCACAAGGGCAGTTAGCTTAGTACTAACCTATGAAGCTCCAGAGCAGGACAGTCGGGCCTCCTTTCAGGAGCACTGGTAGGGCTTCCCAGAGAAGTGATCTCTGTTGCCCTGGTGTTGCGGACCCCCTCTGCCACGATTGCTGCGTATTCCATTATTGCCCCCTCCTCTGCCTTTGGAGGGGGGTTCACCACGTGTGTCCTGAAAGGGTCGTTGGGCTTTTTGGAACCACATTTTTCCTCCCCTTTGACCCTTAGGGTAGGGTCTGGTAGGGGTGGAAAAACAGACCCCGATGACAGACAGTGTCTTTCCATCCTGCTCACACCTAAGGTTAATGTTTCCTTCACTTTAGGCCCAAAAAGGGACGAGCCATCAAAGGGGTTATTCACAAAGGATTACTTGAATAGCTCCATGAAGGAACACGAGCGCATCCAGGAGTGTCCCCTAAGAGCAACTCCTGCATCCACTGCCCTACTCGTTCCATCAGCTGCATATGAAATGAGGCGCATGGATCAGTTTACTATAGAATTGAGGGTAGCAAGCTGGGTGGCAACTTTGTCGGTAGCTTCTGCAGCTACTGTACCCTGAAGAGTATCTCCTAGCTCTTTAAAGAGATCTCTTTGTAACCTGATAAAATGGGTTAAATAGTTGAGTGAACGAAGAGCAAAAGTTGCTGAACTAAACATGCGCTTCCCATATCTATCCATGATCCTGGAGTCTCTGTTAGGAGGATGGACAGACGAGGAAGTTTCAGACATTTCCTTTTTGGTGGCTGCCACCACCACCATGGCATCAACTGGCATACCTTTTGTCAAGAAAGCTTTGCAAGGGGGGCAGAAATGAACTTATTAGGCCTCCTAGGGATAGGCTCCATAGTATGCAGAGACTCCCATGCCCTTTGTGAGACCAGCTGCATCAGCTCATTGAAGGGCGGAGACACCCAAGAGGTAGAGGGCTGAGACCCGAAAGCCTTCAGGAGAACTGACTCATCCTCAGTAGGGCTTTTGGACTGCCAGTCACCCCTCTGCCTAAGGATTTCAAGTATCTCAGTACATGAGATGTCTTCAGAGGGGAACCATGGGGACCCTTCTGACTCACCCAAGTCAATATCAGATGTTAAAGACTCCTGGGGGAGTCTAGATGTTTCCTCTTACACAATCTCTTCCTGGGACCCTCATCAGTGGGAGCTTCTGGTGAGGTCTCAGAAGAGCAAGGGCCACCCAATGGGGCTTCCTGAGGTTCTGGGTCTCTACACTTGGTCAGGATGTCTGAGGCAGAAGCAGACACAGACGCTTTAGGGGAGGAGGAAGCCAGACCTGAGGTCGAGGATGTCTTAGGAGACATGACTCTTCTCATGGATTCGAAAGCACCTCTGCGTCAATGCGAGGGAACCGACAGATCCGAGGAAACCATCGATACCCCTGGCACCGGGACAGTGGGCTCTGAACCAGAGGTAGGAGCCGAGCTCATCCGCGCTGAAGCTCCAAGAGGCAGAGTCAGAACCGACAAGTCAGTCTGACTATCATCCCCGGACCCGACCAGAGAGTGTCGGCTCCTAGAGTCCTCGATCGGCACCGAGGATGTCAGAGTGAATGGAGCCGAAGACACTGGAGCAGGCCTCGGCTACAAGGGTTCCACAATCAACAGGTCCAACTCCTCCGGCTCCAAAGGACCAGCATGGCTCAGAGGAGAAACAGTTTGAGCTGGTGTAAGGGTCTTTGGCTCCGAAGCCATTTGGGTCGAAGCCGATATAATTTTTGCCAAGGCTGGTGCCAATAACAGCTTCTGCACCACATGATCCACATCCAGATCTGAAAGGCTTACAGAAGACCGAGATAAGTGCACCGAAGGTGGTACCGACTGTAATAATGGACTCTTAGGAGCTTCGAATACCGGCTCCAAGATTGGGGACCGGCTCCGAAAAGAAAAGACTGTTGGTTCCAATGGCAGTCGGGCTGAAGTCGAAGATTTTTTTGATTTCTTTGAGTCAGAAGTCTTAGAAGATGTTGATGACTTTCTGGATCCATTTTGGTCGCTCAAAGCTTCTTGGAAGGATGGTTTCAAGAAACCGCTGTCTATTCATTTTCTATTCTTTTCCTGTAGGACCCTGGAGGAGAAGGAATGTCATATAGAACAGCTATCCTGTAAACGCAGGGCTAATAGACAGTACACACAATTTACATGGCTGTCTGTTAGACATCTTTTGGCCACATTTTGGGTACTTCTTGAAACCTGACTTAGGATGCTTTTCTCGGTCAGACATAGTAATCTCAGACAGAAAATTACTGTCATCACAAAAAATTCTTAACAGTAATTATCCACAAAAGCCTTAAATAAAATCAGGCTAAGTCACACACACACACACACACACACACACACACACACACACACACACACACACACACACACACACACACACACACACACACACAGTAATACTAATGTTAAATTGATAGAAAGGTCTGTCTAAAGCACACCATAAGAAAAATCTAAGCAGACTATGCAATGAAAACGAGGATAGCTGCTATAAGGCACAACAAACCTTATCTAATATTTTCTAAGGAATAATTATATGACAAAAATTACTGTCATCTGCAAACTTCAACAGTAATTAACAACCAAGCCTTTTCTAAAAAATTTTAAGGCTAAACACACCACACAGCAAATAACTATAACTATCTAAGTATTAAGTATAAATTGTAACAAAAGGTCACTGAATAAACACACTGTAATAATTAGAAAAAGGGTTTTTAAACTAGGCCTAAAACAAGAGGCCAACTACAAATTTTTAAAGTGCACACTAATGAGAAGGGAATATAAAGTAGGTAAACACACCAAAAAAGCTATAAGAGCTTTATAAAACTATTCTAAACTACCTAAAACTATCTAAATAGCAATATTTTAAGTAAATAATGAAGAAACAGTTTTACTGGCCCGAGCTAATGCAGAACCTCCGATCTGTTGCAGTGGCAAACTAGATCTGGGATAACTCTTGGTGCATCATGGGACAGGGACTTGGCCTCGAGCTATTCGAAGTCCTCAAGCTTTGCAATTGGCCGACTCAGAGCTGAGCGATCGGCTCCAAACCCATCAGTAAAGAATGAATGGTGAGATAGAACAACTTCACATGCTCTGTTTTTCTTACACTCTCACTAGTTTAATGTCAGCCTTGGTTTTGCCACCCACCTCCAACCTATGCAAATGATGATGACTGTGCCATGTCCTTTGTTCATTTTGTTTTGACTAAGGGTTGTATATATGTCTGATGTACAGAGTGGATAGCCAAATGAGCCTTTCTCACAATGTTGATTTTATGCATATGTATTGCATAAGAAAAACTGGGATATTTTTGTGGATGCCCAGTTGGGGAAGGATTTTTTTCAGTTAGTATTGTAAGTCATGCATTCATATCAGTGATATTGCATTCTTACTTATTGATCTACTTGTGGAACTGTTAATATAATTGTCCTGTTAACTGGTATCTGTACAGTGGGTAAATGACTGGCTTGAAGCAGCCTACACATTGAGGATGATCCCTTGGGCATTACAGACAACCTGGCAGTTGATTGAATAGAACCCCTTCCTGTTGACTTATGTCCTTCCCTATTGACCAGATGGGGCTTTTATTTCTATGAGAATGCAGTCTACAGCTCCCAAAACTTCAGGGAATTGTGCTACACCATAAAATTCCTGCATTGTTCTTGCTCTCTTCTCTGGGGTGGCAGGAAAATAGATGTACTCCCTTGAATGTTCTAGCATAGGTTTATTTCACTGGTGCAGTATTCTGGAGGCTGGGGCCTGTGACAGCTCTAGTATATCCCCCGTGGGTCCCTGGAATGTACCAGTAGCTAATATCCTTTATGCTACACATAACCTTAGTTTCCACTGGTATAGGTTCTCCTCAATTTCCCCTCAGTATAAGGTGGGGCAGCAGAGTTTGCAGAGTTCCTGGAGTGATTTCTTATCCACCATGTATCACTCTAATATTTCAATATCATGCAGTCCATGATATGTTAAATGGGGTCTGAACACTCTTCTCTTTGGTCAAGGCTATCAACACCATAAGCATAGATTTCCGCCTGTTGCACATACACATGCAGGAGAGCTGCAGCAGCCCCTAACATTGCTTTTTTTTCTAAGTGTGATGGTGACTGTATTCCAATAGGTTTTGGAGTTCATGGCAAAGAGCTACAGCAAGTGTACATGATTATTTTATAGTTTCCTGCATGGCTCCGGCATCTTGGATTGGTTAATCAGCATGTAATTTGGCAAAATTATGTTTTCATTAGTATACACTGCCATTTACCTTTGTTCTGCAGCTCGTGTAAAGCAGTCAATGAATAGAAAATAGCACACTATCATGTGTGCATAGCACCGCACATATAACAGTGGCATGACTTGCAGCCATTCATAAATCTGGCCCTTTGTTTGGATGTTTATTTTCGGTTTTCAGAACTAATCTCCTACTTCCCAGCTAGTGCTTGGCCAGAGAGAGTTTAGTCGTATTTCATATTTGAGACAATTCTTAAATAATAAGATTGCTGAAAAAAGTAGAGAACAACACTCTCCATTATAAAATATTAGATGTAACTATGAGGTTCTTGTGGAAACATGCTCAAAACAGGGAATTTTCTGGTGCAGAATTAGCAATGTCATCTAAGTAACGTGGTGGTGTGTGTGTGTGTGTGGGGGCTCACCTGTTAACAGTGTTAAAAAAGCATAAAATTCTGCACTAAACAGAAGAAAAAAGAAAAATATATGTAGAGTAATTTGAGGCTGTTAGCAAATTGTACATCATAATGAATAAAATATATTTAACTGTTGACAAGGACCAATGGCATGGCTGATCTTCACCTCAAGTACACTGTTAGTGAAATCACATGGGTATCATATCTTAGAAAGGATGTTGCATGTTACTTACAGTGTGTGTGAGAGAGGACAACACCTAAAGAAGCAGAAATACATTAAAAAGAGTGAAAAAGCGGAAAAAATCATTGTGTGCATGTGTGTGGGTATGCAACTATTTGTAACAGGGTTGCAAACTTTCCTTTATAGAAAATTAGATCTAATTAAAAAAATCCTGGCAAATAAAGAATACCTTGAAAAATTCACCCAAACCATCGCATGCTGTTACCGTGTTGTTGTCAGTTGTGCACTATAAACACAGTTTTACCTATTCAGCATGTAACGTAACATTAGGTCTGAGGAGTTATGAACTGGCAAATTTCACTTAGCACCATGATGTGAAAAGAACCTGAAGCTTAGTGTCTAACGAACAGAAAGAAGAAATATCTGACAACTGAATGTGTTCCTTACAAATTAATAGTACAGCAGTCCTGGACAATCACAGTATCAGAAAAGTAATTTGATATATGAAGAACAAAAAGCAGTGCTAGGAAAGACAGAGGTAGTCAAACTAAGAAAATTATGATCTGGAATACAGTGAAAAAAAAGAAGTCTGTCTCTAAAACAGCAATAGAACAACAACAAACAGTAAAGACTGCATGTCATTGACTGCAGTGTGGCCTTAAAAGACGTCAGCAGATTTGTTGCCTGTGTACAGAGCCTTTAAATACATAGAGATGTAAACAGCAAGGAATTCTGATGGTAGTTGTTACTGAGGTGAAGGCAGGCAGCGTGATCAGCTATAACGTATACTCACATTAATGTGATCTAGCCACACACTGTGGGATTTCTTTACATGCGACAAATCATCGAGCAATCCTATTGTAGGTAAGCAGTGTATAATTAATAATTAGTTGGGCAGTAAGCCAGCATAGTTCATGATGTTGAGGTGCATGACTAAGTGTCGCATTTCTGTGGTGGAAGAAACAAGCATCTAATTCACTTTCTTATTGCTGTACTCTGAAAGTTGCAATGTGCTTCAAACATTGAAAAGACATGGTTTAAGCAAGTTACTACGGATGCTGTCCAGTGAGTCTTGATGCAAGTCAAGAAGACAAAGAAGATCGTTACTGAATTGGATAATAATAGTTGTCCTTTTCAAGCCAAAACACAAATGTGCACATTTACAATTTGTTTCAGTCTTTGGTAGGCAAACTCGGCCCATGTATAGCAGAGGGCTGCCTGGTATCAGTTTGACTCTTTTGTGATTGACAGAACTGCGATCACAAAGAAGCAGATTCCTCTGACTGCAAACAGCAGTCGAAGTGAAAAAATTAAAAAAGGTATTTTTGCAGGTGAGAAGTCTCCCTCCACCCCAACAGAGAGGGCTGCAACCCCTCATCTGTGCTACTCAAATATACTAACTCCAAGGCTGCATCATCTCTTTGAAAGAAGAAATCATCAGGACACTGCAATCTTAATCTTTAGTGCAAAACAATGGCAGTCACACACTGATGATTGCTCATATTGGAGCTTATCATTAGTGTATCAAACACAAGACTAGCTCCCACTGCAGATTTCAGTCTACATATCCAGATCTGCAGCATCCACCTGTTCATACAGAGTTGTTAGAAATTAAGGAAATTATGTACAAAATGGTCCTGTAGAATTAAGAGCGCAATAACTGTGAAATAGTATCTTGAGCTGGAACAAATATGCAAGATAAACAGGGCTGAGGCAAAGGCCCTAACCAAGTAAGTTGCAGAAATACTGTCTGCCATTATCTAACTATATTATATTGTGTCAAAACTCAACTTCAAACCCTTATAAAAATGTTATTCAAGCTCTGACTATGATTAGATTGGGGGAATGGGGTAGAGCAACATTTTTGCCATCTTGTCTATCTCAGGTGAAGGGGAGGGGTTTATTATTTTATTTTTACATTTGTTTACCGGGCTAGTTTAACTGGATATATGTCCATTTTCAGTAGAGGCCCGGGGAGATAAACTCCAAGGAAACAAACAAAATCACATAAAGAAAAAATAATGTATACAATGAACATTGCAGGTGCAGTACAGAAAATAATCAAAGAGGTCATTATTAATTATTTTACTATAATTAATTATTACTAATAGTAATTGGTAGAGACCAATGATTTTAGTCCTGAGGCATGTGCATAAATACTGCACATTTAGAGAACTGTGGTGGGACAATGTGTAAGGCATGCAAAAAAGGCTTTCTGCAGCTGTTAGAATGGTGCCACACAGGGACTCCCTCATCTCCTTTTCACATACTTTCCCTGACCATTTGCAGTATGGATGTTCCTATTTGAGGTCCAGATTCAAAGGGTTAATTTGGACAGGTGTTGGAGAACTTTAAAGAAGGGCTTTGGGACATGTCTGATGGCAAACAGCTGCAGTGTGAACCCCACGAAAATAAAATAGTAGTAATAATAAAAAGTACGAATAAAAATGTTAATGTATACCTACTAGAACTTTATTTTGCAAGTGTTTCACTTTTGTTTTATTTGATAACCCGGTTAGTGAACTGATTTTTTGGACCTTCCCAGTCACAAACCAGGCCTCAGGGTACAATTAAAGACGGTAAAAAGTCATACAAATTTTGTAAGGCACATCTGCAGATAGCTGGATTGGAATAAAGCAATAGTGTAATTATGCATACAATAACTTTGCAATTAACATTCATAGATGGTTAGAATATAGTCATATTGCAGCTATGTTAGTAAAATATTTATAGTATTTACATGTTGCAGTATTTGGAATATTTACAGATTGTGGAAGTTCTACAGTATTTGTGGGATAATAAAGATGAACACTATCCGGTTTCCTTAAAGCAGGTACAAATGGCTTCATTTTAAGATCTTTGCAGTTCAGTTTTGAAAGTTGTTATGGTTGGTAGTTTGTTCCAAATAGTTGGACCCGATTTGATGAAGGCTTTTATTCCCCGTTGTTGCCTTAAAGGGCTGGTATAAGAAGCAAAAATGTCGTTCTTCATTTGCAGTTAGGGAATAGGCTTGTTCCTTTAATTAGGGACAGCAAACCAAGTTTATTATTTTAAATGTGATGGTGCAGACCTGAAGTGTTGCTCTGAGTTATCGAAAGCCAGTCAATAGACTTGATTACATCAGAATTCTGTTTTGTGAGGTCAGCTGTTTGCAAATCTACATGCCCTGTTTTCAAGAGATTGTGGCTTGTATGTATTGTAGGAAGGCTATATTCAAGTTTTGGTACAAGTATATTTCTGACTGGCTTTCCTAGAAGTGGGTTTGAGGAGGTGAGACATATGGTAATAGTTTATGTTGAGATGAAACCTTTGTGGTAATTTTATCAGGATGAGTGGAAAAGTTGAGGCATGAGTCTAGTGTGATTCCTATGTATTTTCATTAAGTGACTTTAGGGATAGCATTTTTGTTAGTGAGTCTTTAACAGGGAGTGGTTGAATTGTTGGTAATTTTCTATTTGTTGAAAATATCGTAAAGGTGGTTTTCTTAAAAGTGATAAGTAGTTTGTCGACAGTCTAGATGCACAGTTGCTTGGTTTGTAGAGTATCTGTTCTACTAATTCTAGTAAAAGTATATAATCTGCATGCATAATGAGATTAAGGTCAAGGAGATCTTGGCTGAGGTCATTTATGAATAGGGAGAAGAGCAGTGAGCCAAAGACTAGGGTTCTCTGTGTTTAACACAGATTGATCTGAAAGTTTATTATTGGCATATACTTGTAGAGTTCTGACTTTTAGATTATTTTGCAACCAGAGAAGTCTTTATCCCCAAAATTAACTTTAGCTTGTTTGTAGAGTAGAGGAGTGTGGTTGACTGTTTCAAACGCCCTACTCATTGTCAGTAAAGACTCCAGCTGTGATAGCTCAGGTATGTATGTATGCTGTTTTTAAGGCAGCTGTAGTGCTGACAATATTACAAAATCCATGCTGTTTGACACAAAAGAGCCCATATCTATAGCTGCAAAGTGCCCCTGAAGCACTACTGTGTTCAGTGTGGCAAAAAGTTCCACATCACTGGAAAAACAGCAGATTTAATGGACATCACTGGCCAGTGGGTCCCTTCCATTGCCACGATAATCATCTGTCACACAATGTAGTGCTTGTGGCAGTGATAACAGCAAACAGAAGTATGTACACTAATGTAATTCTGAATGTGAGAAAGATCATCAAGTTGAATATTTTCATGAAGGGCTTAATGTTAAATCTGCAGAGTGGTTGAATAGTTATACTTAGGTATATTACTGTCTAACAATAACAAAGCCAGGGGGATGCACAAGCCAGTGCATTTCTTCATGCCGGTCCCAAACCCCGATAAATGGAAAGGGTTACTTCAGGAAGGGCATACGGTGTAAAACCTCTGCCAAATAACATATGTGGACAACAATACAGATTTCCATACCAGATTGGTTGAGGTCCAGGTTAACAACGACCGTCACCATTACTGTTAGCCAACAGGGTGCTGATGGAAATTGGGCTACTGTTGGCCGAAGGAGAAGAATAGGGGGAAGGCATACCCGAAAGCAGAAAGAGAGGAGGAAGGTTAGGAGTATAGTAGTGAGGGTAGGAACTTTGAATGTTGGCAGTATGACTGGTATAGGGGGAGAGTTAGCTGATATGATGGAGAGAAGGAAGGTTGATAGATTGTGTGTGCAACAGACAAGATGGAAGGGGAGTAAGGCCAGGTGTATAGGAGGCGGGTTCAAATTGTTCTATCATGGTATGAATGGGAGGAGAAATGGGGTAGGGGTTATCCTGAAGAAACAGTATGCCAAGAGTGTTTTGGAGGTGAAAAGAGTGTCAGAGTGATGTTTATGAAGCTGGAAATTGATGGTGTAATGATGAATGTTGTTAGTGCATACGCTTCACAAGCTGGGTGTGCAATGGATGAGAAAGAAAAATTTTGGAGTGAGTTGGATGAAGTGGTGGTGAGTGTACCCAAGGGTGAGAGACTGGTGACTGGAGCAGATTTCAATGAGCATGTTGGTGAAGGGAACAGAGAGGATGAGGAAATGATGGGCAGGTATGGTGTTAAGGAGAGGAATGCAGAAGGTCAGATGGTAGTGGATTTTGCAAAAAGGATGGACATGGCTGTGATGAATACGTATTTTAAGAAGAGGGAGGAGCATAGGGTGATGTACAAGAGTGGAGGAAGATGCACACAGGTGGATTATATCCTATGCAGGAGGGGCACTCTGAAGGAGACTGAAGACTGTAAAGTAGTGACGGGAAAGTGTAGTTAGGCAGCATAGAATGGTGGTCTGTAGGATGATGTTGGTGATCAAGAGGAGGAGGACAAGTGTGAGAGCAGTGCCAAGGATCAAATGGTGGAAGTTGAAAAAGGATGATTGTGAGGTGGAGTGCAGGGAAGAGTTAAAACAGGCACTGGGGGGCATTGAAGAGTTACCGAATAGCTGGGTAACTACAGCAGAGATGGTAAGGGAGACAGCTAGAAAGGTGCTTGATGTGACATCTGGACAGAGGAAGGAGAACAAGGAGTCCTGGTGGTGGAATCAGGAAGTACAGGAGAGTATACAGAGGAAGAGGCTGGTGAAGAAAAAGTGAGACTGTCAGAGAGATGAAGAAAGTAGACAGGAGTATAAGGAGATGAGGAGCATGGCAAAGAGAGAGGTGGCGAAGGCTAAGGCATATGGAGAGTTGTATGAAAGGTTGGACACTGAAGAGGGAGAAAAGGACCTGTACCGATTGGCTAGACAGATGGACCAAGCTGGGAAAGATATGCAGCAGGTAAGGGTGATAAAGGATAGTGAGGGGAAACGTACTCACAAGTGAGGAGAGTGTGTTGAGCAGATGGAAAGAGTACTTTGAGGGGCTGACTAATGAAGAGAATGAGAGAGAGAGAAGGTTGGATGATGTGGGGATAGTGAATCAGGAAGTAAAAAAGATTAGCAAGGAGGAAGTACGGACAGCTATGAAGAGGATGAAGAATGGAAAGGCTGTTGGTCCAGATGAGATACCAGTGGAAGCATGGAGGTGCTTAGGAGAAAGTCAGGAGTGGCAGAGAAGTATGTAAGAGTGGTACAGGATATGTACAAGGGTAGTGTGACAGTGGTGAAGTCTGCAGTGGGAGCAACAGATGAGTTTAAGGTGGAGGTGGGATTACATCAAGGATCAGCTCTGAGCCCTTTATTTGCAATGGTGATGGACAGGTTGACAGACAAGATCAGAGAAGAGGCCCCATGCACTATGATGTTTCCAGATGACATTGTGATCTGTAGTGAGAGTAGGGACCAGGTTGAGGAGACCCTGGAGAGGTGGATATATGCTCTAGAGAGAGAGGAATGAAGGTCAGAAGGACCAAGACAGAATGTGTGTGTGTGAATGAGAGGAAGGCTAGAGGAATGGTGAGGATGCAGGGAGTAGAGGTGTTGAAGGTGGATGAGTTTAAGTACTTCGGATCAACAGTTCAGAGTAATGGTGAATGTGGAAGAGAGTTGAAGAAGAGAGTACAGGCAGGGTAGAATGGGTGGAGAAGAGTGTCAGGAGTGATTTGTGACAGACGGGTACCAGTAAGAGTGAAAGGGAATGTCTACAAGAGGACAGTGAGACCAGCTATGTTGTATGGATTGGAAACGGTGGCATTAACAAAAAGGCAGGAGTCAGAGCTGGAAGTGGCAGAGTTAAAGATGTTAAGATTTGCACTGGGCATGACAAGGATGGACAGGATTAGGAATCAGTATATTAGAGGGTCAGCTCAGGTTGGACAATTTGGAGACAAAGTCAGAGAGGCGAGATTGTGTTGGTTTGGATAAGTGCTGAGGAGGGATGCTAGGTATATTGGGAAAAGGATGGAGCTGCCAGGTAAGAGGAAAAGAGGAAGGCCTAAGATAAGGTTTATGGATGTGGTGAGAGAGGACATGCAGGTGGTTGGTGACACAGCAATATACAGAGGACAGGAAGAAATGGAAACACATGATCTGCTGTGGCGACCCCTAATGGGAACAGCCGAAAGAGAAGAAGATATTACTGTCTAGCAATATTACAAATATTGTGAAAGTCATATGGCTGGGGAATCTGACTGCTACAGCATGCTTTGGACTGCTGTTTAACTTACTGATTAAAAGCTTTATCAGTCAAGACCAAAATGTGCAGAAATATGCAAAGGCAAGAAAACTGATCCAGAATATTCAACTAAGTAAACCGTTCCCTCGTCATGAACTGTTTTTTAAAGGTCTCCATCAGATCCTGCTGGTTACATGAGAAGGTAGATGCCAGAAAAGCAGAGTGCAGCTCAGTGGTATGAAATCCAGCATGGCACAGGGAAAGCCATTCAGTTGCATTTTTATATTTGTATGATTGCAGTTTTAAAGGGATGTAGCAGTGTCCATCAAAGGCAAACTCATCAAAATCCATTTGATTTAAGAATGAAAGCATGCATATGTGACTTGATAAAAACTATTATAATTTTTTTTACATGGAGGCCTGTGACCCCCTACAGCTCTATACAGGGGTCCTTAATTGACATAGCTAACTTTGAGTTTTTCAAACCTAAAAGTAAGTTATAAAGCATTCAGTAAGTTTTGTCTTCAGTATCACGAAAACAGGCTTGCTTGCTTACCTAGCTTATTTATTTATCAATTGACCAGGTGAATACACTACTCCAAGGACCCTTTTCAGGGATAACCCTGGCCTAGAAGGCTCACTTACAGTGAAAACATTTTAGACTGATGAACCCTGGCAATATTTATAGGGATATGTACACTGTTGTGAACAGCACATACAAATATACAATACACAGTGCAGTAAGGTACAGACATAAACAATGGCATATACTGGTAAGACTAATATATACAATATATTTTAGTAAGAAGCATCTGGTAATAAGGAGGACATAAGAGATACTGAGTAGTAGAATGAATCATTCCTTGATGGGCCACAAAACAACCTATTGATATCTACTGGAGGCAGCTGCACAAGTACTGAGTTCTGATATGTTGCTCTGACTCATGCCTTTTCATTTTTCTCAGTTATTTGACCATTCTGAGTGCCTTTGGTTATATTTCCTTACTGCAGTGTAGTGTACCAAGATGGCAAACTTTAAATGTTATTACAGGCTGATGAACAGATTAAGTGCTTGTGCAAACCACAGCATTACCTGTTGACCTGTATTTACTAGAAGGTCAGTGTGGAGTTATTCTTCAAATCACATAACCTTAAAGACCTGGCTTAATGAAATCAGTTTTAACACATTGTCAGCACATAAATGAGACAAATCACTTCTCCTTTGCAATGGACAGTCCAGTGCTTGTGGAAAAGATGTAGGGCCATGTGAGACATTCAGTCCAACACTGGTGCTGCTGCTGCTAGAACATGGCACTGCTGGTAATTTTCTTTGCCATATGACTCATGCCATGATTGTTGCAGCACCCCATAGTAAGAAAAAGCCATCAGGCTTGCTGTCAGGCACTGGGCTCATGAAATTTGCTGGAAAGGATTAGATGAATTTGGTGCTACTGCATAGTACAGAAACCCAAGCAGTGAAAGCTGAGCAGCTGTGGAAGAATGAGGCAATGGGGATGAAGTGCCTGAGATGAGAGGTAGCATGCACAGTGTGGAACAGATGAAATAAAACATCAGAGCAGAAGCCAAAGTAGTTCCAAGTGTAGATAAGGTCAAAGAGAACAGATTATGTTGGTTTGTGCACATGTGCACAAAAGTAGAAAAACAGAAGATAGTCTGGTAAAGTAGATTTGGTAGAAACAGGAAGATGCAAGAGGAAACAAGGGCATCAAGCAAAGAGATGGATGGACTGCATGAGAGAAGACCTGCAACACTCAGTTATCACCACTGGAGAAGGTAGGAGAGTGGCACTGAACTAAGAAAGATGGTGACAGTTAATACAACACCCCAATTCCATACTGAAAATGGGAAAAAAGAGGTTGTTGATGATGAATTCTACTGCCACTAATAGTAAGTAAAACTTCTATAATCTCATATATGCCAGAATGATTCCTTGTGTCCATAACTAGGTCAGAAAAATACCAATCCAATCATTTAACAAGCTGTTCATGCAGAGTTATTCACTGCAGTGTAACATATGGACTGTTTGTACAACTACAATCGAGTTCAAATACATGTATACACCTTTTGCATTACACAACAATCCAGCAGTACATAACTTACAGTCTTCAATGCATTCTCTTTCCATATGATTTTTATATATGTTCTGGAGCAGAACTATAAAGTATATCAGTATCATTAATAATTAAACCCACTGGTGCATAGGTAAGGTATTTGTCTGCAGTGTTGGTGATTATTAATGGAAAAGAAAATACATTTCTTATCTTTTGACATCTTTTATTTGACAGGAGGCATGTGTGGGAATGTTTCTGTACTCCATGCGCTAGCAATTCTCCTAGGGAGCTAATGAAATTTCAGGGGAAATTGCATAAGCAGTTATGGAAAATAATCTTAACGAATGATCTAGGACCAAAACAGATTACTTCAGTACAGGTACATGCTAAAGAAAATCCTTTCAAATCCGCAGTATGAGAATACTACCTTTTAACACCCTTGTTCAGAGGACTATAATCACAGCTGGTGTATTGTGAAAGGACAAACAGTGCAAAACGTCAGCATTATTTTTCTACTAAATCTAATATATAAGATAAAAAATAAATTATTTTCATGACTGAAAATGTAGATTTCTTCTATTCTAAGAGGGGGGATAGAAGAATAAAAAAAATGGCATAATTCAATTAATACATTGTTCTTTCTTTACAGACAGGGGTAAGGGGCATAACTGGCTGGCTGCTACACAGCTTGTGAGGTCAGCCTGACATGCTTTTCAGGATTATTCAGATTTTTTTTCTGTTTCTTCTAGAAGGTCCAACACTTTTGCAGACTGTCTCATGATACAGAACAGCTATCCATACCCCTCCTGGATGCAGCAGCTGGACAGGCATAAGAAGGAATGAAACACACACACACACACACACACACACACACACACACACACACACACACACACACACACACAGACACACACACACACACAATAAATAAAAAAGGGAGGAGAAATGAGATACTACATGGCATCTCCGATCAGTGAAATGTACAATGTTAAAAAGGCTCCCTATTGCAATGGTAAGACCTGTATTTGTCAGTTCAGGAATTAAGAACATCAACAGAATGGTTTGTAGGGACAGGTATATCTCGCAGAGGAAACTGCTGCTGCTGTGGAGCAGACTTCTCATCCATATAAAACAAAGTTCATCCTTGTCCATTTTCAAGCGAAACAGAAAATTTACCCCAAAACAACCCCTTGTACTACTAATGGACAGTTCCTAAATGCTTTATCCGATGCACAAATCCCCTCAAGTTATATATAGTATGATCCTAGTTATTCTCATTAGGAGTAATACATAGTAATCAACCATGGGCTTGGTAAGGCCAATCTCTAACCAAACAAGATAGGCTATTTTGAACACAAAAGGGATACTGGCTAGGCTTAAAATGGCCTGCAAGAGCAACTTGTCTAGTAGTTAACTTATAAGAAGGATAATTAAAAAAAACAGCAAAACAGAAGATCAGTGAATGTAGATATTAATTGTTTTACTTTAAAGTTATTTTTGCAGGTGGCAAGCTACATCTGTATCTCCACAATGTGGAAGCCTATATCCATATGCCTGTCTGGTTATGTATAACAACTCCAAAATTGCCATACCTTTTAGAAAAGATAATACTCTGAGAAACAGTAATCCCTGATTTACTGCTATGTAGGTTCCCATTTTAATCCATAAAGACTTATTATTATGGGACTCGCACTTCAGTGTTTTTGGAATTTAAAACTGGTAGTCTGCAAAAGAATAGGGCTACATCCTTGCATAAAGAACTACACCTAACAGAATATATTATCAGTTAACGTTGTTTCAAGCACTCTGCAGGAAAAAGAACAAGTGTGCGTATGACTGTGAGTGGGTCCTGAACTGTCATGACATGACAAACACGGGTTTTGAACTTGATCATCATAAATAGAATTTAGTTGCTGCAATCAGTGTTTTCGTTATGAAGCAGATATGATTTTCATTTCTAACCATGATGGTGGTAAAGTGGCATACCTGAAGGACTGACACTATCATTACAAATTTAGGATGATAGTGACGTGTCTTCTTGCAAAGTTTATTATTGTATTCAGACACTAGTCAAGTAAATGTTTTACAAAATAAAAAAATAGCAATATGCATGTGCGATGGTAGATTCATTCAGTCTTTGTGGTAGAAAATAAATGACTAAATGTAAAAGGAGAGCTCTGCAAAGATTTAGAAAGACCTTTTGAAGCCTTGGAATAATAAACCTTAAACACCATATGTATTCATGTGTTACTAAGAGACAGTGCAGCTAAGCTGAAAACTGTAGCATGCACTTCACCTAGATAGCTGGCAGTCTGCTTACTGATTAAGGCTATAAACCATTATACAATGACTGGCCATTAGTATTCAAAAATGTGCACACTGATTGGCCAGCCCAACCAGTGTGCCCGTTGTAAATCCCAGAATATACCAATGGAAAAAGGTCCGGTCACCTGGACTTCTTTCCATTTGTATATTCCAAAACTTTTTTTTTTAACAAAAATGAAATATATATATATATATATATATATATATATATATATATATAAATATATCTAGTCCGTACTCCAGACATACCCAAGTGGCAGCATGGAGGAAATACAAGGAAAATCAGTACGTTATTTAAAACTAAAGACACGTACCTGATTTTCTTTGCATTTCCTCCATTCTTTCTCTTTCTCCCACCCCTAAAGTAGCCCAAACTTTTTTTTAATAATAATAAAAAAAATTTAAAAAAAACGGAGCAACAGAGACTTTCTTTTCTCCATTGCTTCCTTTTCAAAGCATTGATGTACTGGGTATACATGGGAACGCAAGTCCCATACGCATGCGCAGTACATCAAAGCAAGGCAGCAGTATACCACCAGCCATGGAAGAACAGTAATGCACCATTATACAAAGACATTATTTAAGAAAAGTATTTTTTTTTCTTAAATAATGTCATTGTATAATAGCAATAACAGACTCCATGGTTGTGGTATATTATTTAATCACTTGGGCTTCACCCTTGTGATTAAACCACACCAGCCATGGGTAAATCTTCAATATACCACACCACATCGTCTGTTATTGCGTAATCCTGGATTTTATTCTTTCCTGTCTCCACATCTCTACTGTGCGACTCTAAGCAAGCACTACAGTGCTTCCAAAGTTCATTGTCACCTCTCAACAGAGCATTTGAGTAGTAAATTTGCTTGGTTAACAAGTAAACAAAGGCAAATTACACTAAGATTTAATGGAGATTTTCTTGAATTGTCCAGTAAAACTTAAGCAAAGGAGTAAGTCAAGAATACTGTATACCATTCAGTAACAGATTACAAGATGCATCTATTCATGTGTTAGCATGTTATGTGTAGGGGTTTCTTGATCTCTTTCAAGCAAACAAGTAAAGTGCATACTGAAATGGAGTCTGTGTAGAATCAAAGTCTTAGGAATTCATGCAGATGAAAATGACTTCACAGAGCTGAACAGAGAGGCTTAAGGGAACGCAGTGATTTCTTTCTCTCTTAAAGCAATGTATGGTAAATATAGACAAAGTAATCACAATACTACTACCACTTTTTTAATGAATATACAGGCCAGCAACTATTTGCATGCAGATTAGTGTTGCACTATGAAAAGTAGTGACATGCTTCTGCATGACAAGCAAGGGAATGAGTATACGATTATAAATGTTGAATACCTTGGCTGGTAATTGCTGAGAGCAGACAAAGCAGGCTGCAGTGACACCAATGGCTCTGGACGCAATAGAACCTAAGCAGCAAAGGGCTCTCTGAAATGTATAGGATGGGTACAATATGCAGGTTCCAATAATAAACATGAGCAAAGGGGATCGCATACCAAAGGACTTGCCCATCCAGCTAGTCACTAAGCTTGGAAGAGCACAGATATTCCAGTGGCCTACCAGAAGTACATTAGCATTATTCCAATCATTTACATCAAGAATGCAGAACCTCACCCAAATGTAATTTGTTTGCATTTATTGAATGGGAAGGTCCATCTGGGCACAATCTATTTTCACATGAAGCCAGAGGAAAAAATCTCATAAACCCATAAATTATTATACATCAGAGTTGAACAGAAGATCTAGTGTAAGCATTCACACATCAATATAATCTATAAAAAAGCAATATGGTAAGTATAATCAAGTATTCATCAATAAAACAGATACAGATCAGGCAAAGTCAAGAAAACCTGCATAAGTGATGAAAAGTTTTTTTTTATCTGAACATATTAACTAATTAGTGAGCAAAATAAGAGCACTGCTGTCTGTAGTTCAGTGAGGAGTCACATTAAGCAGCAGAAAAGGAAAATGGCTCAGTAGGTGCCAAACTCATACCAGAATGATATATATTTTTCTAAATCGAACTTTGCCAGTCTAAGGGAGATCTTTTAATTAGAATAACCACTGAAAACAAACTATTATATCAGGTTAAATCGTCTACTTCAGTATTAATTACTGGTTAGAAAAAAAATAGTTATGTCCTCACCATAACATTCCATCCGTGTTGTCCATTTTCATTTTGTCCTCACATATGGGCTCAAATCAGGGCCCTTAGATTTGACTCAGTCATTGCAATAGCTCATGGCAACCAAAAAGTTCTTGAGCACCCTCCCTTACCCACAACGCCTCTCTCCCGATAACCTCAGATCTTGTTTGCTTATACTCATAGAATAATAGATTTTGAAATTACCTCAAATAATGTTAAGACCATTTTTGGCTTTCACAAAAGCCAATAAAAGAAATTTAGGTCAATTTGCTCCTCTAGAAGCCAAAAAAGGGGCAGGGGGATGCTGGGTAGGTTTGTGAGGACAAACTAAAAATGGATAACACAGATGGAACATTATGGTGAGTACAAAACTATTTTATCTGATGATGTCAATTTTCATTTTATCCTCACATGTGGGACAGAGTCCCCACCTACCTTTTTCCTGGGTGGCCTTGTGGAAGGATATTCTTCAGAACCATTGAACCAAAGGAAGCTCTACTCCTAGAGATCATATATAGCTTGTAATGAGTAATAAATACATGAGGAGTAGCCCAGGTTGCTGCTGTGCAAATGTCATCCAGGGACGCTCTGGACTGGAAAACTGAAGAGGTGGCCACTACTCTAGTGGAATGAGCTCAAACAGGTTTCGGGAACTCTAAACCTTGACTCTTGTAAATATAAGAAATACAGTCCATAATCCAATTAGCTAGTCACCTTTGTAACTGGAAGTCTCAACTATTTTCTGTGAAAGAGACAAATAATTTACTTTGTTTTCTTATGTCCTTTGTTCTATAAAGGTAAAAATGTAGCTGTCCATGAGCACCTAGCAAATGCAGCATATATTCACTTTTATTAGTGAAAATTGAGAAGAAAACTGGCAGATTAATGGGTGGTTGATAGAACAGGTTCAAAGGGAGAGTGTATAATTTTCTGAAGTATCAAATTCAGGTCCTGGGGTGGTGAAGGGTCTTTATATGAGGGGTTGAGTAAAAGAGTTCCTGTCAAACAGGCTTTGCATAGCTTATGTGCTGTGAGGGAGGAACTATGAAATCTAGTATGAAAGTTAGAGATTGCAGCTAGCTGTACTTCTACTGGAGAATAAGCTGCTCCTTCATTAAACAGTTTTGTTAAAAACTCTAGAACAGCATGAATAGTATCTGAAAAGGGATCTGCATCATTCTTTTGAGACATTTAGTGTTATATAACATTTGTGTAGACCATCTATTTGAGAACAGTACGATATGGCACACTAGGGAAGAGAGCACAGGTTGTTTGGCTATCACTGGAATTGGAGATACCAAGCTGTCAGCTTGAGACTGTAAATATTCGGATGACATATTCCTGTTGGATGTGACAGGAGATTTGGAATTGGATCCAGAGTTCATGGCTTCTTCTGTAGGTGAGGCCAAAGAAAGGGAAAACAGATTAGCTGAAGCCAATATGGGGCAAGGAGGATTACTGCTCTCTGCAACCTGTTCTCTTTCTGAAGAAACTTAGGCATTAATGGGGTTGGAGGGAAGGCATATAGCAGACCAGGAGGCCAATCATGAGTAAGAGAATCCCTCTGGGACTCCCCTCTTTGGGGATCATGGCAAAGTAGCTGCTGCATTTGTCATTCAGAGGGGGATGTAAAAAGGTAGCAGTAAGGCTGGCACCACCTGCAGAATATGTCTTCTGCCACTTTCTAACTGAGGGATCACTCGTGAGGCATAATGATGGATCTTGCTCAACTTGTCTGCTATTACACTGGACTTTCCTGAAATGTTACCAGAAAGTGGTTGGATGAGATCACCCACTGCCACACCCTGAATGCTTCTTGACATAAGGGATAAGATCTGGTTCCTCTTTCTTTGCTGATGTACCAGACTACTGACATGTTGTCCGATTGAATCACAACTATCCTGCAAGGGACAGCATCCTGAAAGGCTTGCAATGCTAGTAACACTGCTCTCATCTCCAGGACATTTATGTGCAACTTGATATTTTGAGTAGACCACGTGCCTTGGACTGTTCTTCCTAGATAATGCCCCCCAACCTGTCTGGGAAACATCCATGGTCACTGTGTCTCCTGGGAAGCAGGGAGACAAAGGGGTGACCTTCAGTAAGCTATTTTAAGTAAATCCAACATGGCAGATCCCTCTTGCAACTGTTCATAATCTTTATCGTGGTTGACATGGGTTAATGAAGGATGGACCACTGAACTGCGAGCAGCCACTGTAGTACTCTCATGTGGAATCTCGCTAGTAGGACCAGAGCTATTGCTGCTGCCATAGAACCCAAGGCCTGAAGTACTGTTTGAGCAGATTCCCTTGGATTGTGTACTAACTTTCTGACTTGATCTCTTTTGGCCTCCACTCTTGATGATGGAAGGCATGCAACCATTCTGATTTTGTTTATGTTTGCTCCTATGAAGTCCAAATCTTGAGAGGGGTCTAGGTTTGAATTTTCATAATTTACTGTGATACCCAACAAACAGCAGGTTTAAAGAACTGTGTCTCTTGCTGCATACATTTGGTGAAAGTCAAGCAGAGTACCTCATTATCCCTTTTTAAGTGCAACCTAGATAACTGGATGGGAAACAGAACATACACCCCTGGGATTCCACCTGTGTCCCTGCTGAACAGGGGCATTGAGTGCTGACTTGTCTAAACATGGGCTAACTCTGGGCTAGGCATATAAGGGCCTCAGGGCCAATAGCCTAGTAACTTCCTATGATCCTATGAACACTCTGGGCACTGTAGTGAGGCAAAACGGCAGTACTCTGAACTGGTCATGAGTGGCTTCCACCCAGAAGAGCAAATGACTTCCGGATCACCTGTCCATCTATATATGGTAGTACACATCCTGAAGGTCTACAGAGCACATCCAATCCTCCTTTCCCAAGAATAGGAGGATGGCCTGAACCATGACCATCCGGAACTTGCTCTGCTAAACTGATTTGTTTAATCTGCCAAGTCTTTTTCAGTACCAAAAAGAAACTTGAGTAAGTACTAAACTGATTTGTTTAATCTGCCAAGTCTTTTTCAGTACCAAAAAGAAACTTGAGTAAGTACTAGATCCTCTCTGGTCTGGTGGGACTTCTTGGATGACTTTTGTCTAGCAGCTTTTGTATCTGTACGGCTGCTTGCTTCCTTTGACTGGGTGGAACATCTGGGAGGTTTTTCTTAGGGCATGGACTGAAAACAGGTATATAGTATCCTCTGCACCCATTTGACATTTATTTTTAGCCAGGTTTTCCAGTGCAAGGATAGTCAACCCCCATTGCCTCCAGAGTAGAGCAATCTGGCCTCCATTCAGGAGCACTGAAAGGGTCTTCCAGAGAATGTATCTCTGGACCATTGATTCTGTTAAGCTCCTCTGTCATTAGGGTGGCATCTTCCATCATTGCTCCATCTTCTGCCTCGGGGAGGGGGAGGGGGGGACTTTAGCCACATACTTGAGGAAAAAGACCCTTGAGATTTTCTGAACCACATTTTTCCACTGTTCCTTTGATTTTTTTTTAATACAGTCTCTGGAGAATGGAAAAACAAATGCACGTGACAGAAAGGGTCTTTCTGTCTTTCTTGCACCTGGACAATGTATCTCTAACCTTTGGGCCAAACAATGAAGTGATTCCAAATGGAGTGTTGATTAATGAATATTTAAAGGGTTCAGCAAAGTCACACAAGCGCATCCAGGCCTGTCTCCTCATAGAGATACCTGAACCCGCAGCCCTACAAGTCACCTTGGCTGCATGCAAAATGAGCCTCATGGAGGAGTTTGCAATAGAATGTAGGGTGGCCAGCTGTGAGGTAAAAGAAGCCTGTACCCTTCAGACACGGCTCCTGAGAGGGTATCTGTGAGCTCCTTGATCAAATCCTTCTGCAGTCTGATAAAATGAGATAGTTCAGGAACCTCAAGGCAAAGGTTGCTGAAGAAAACACATGCTTCCCACATCTATCCATCATACTAAAATCCTTATTAGCAGGATGGATAGTACAACTCTCCTCATCAAGTTCTTTCTTCATGGCTGCCACCATGACCACGGCATCTACTGGAACACCTCTTGACCAAAACTTGTTAGGCATTATTTTATTTGGTCTGTGGTGAGGAGTTGGTTCAATGAAGTCTGGACCTTGCATGCCCACTGAAAGACTGACTTGATGAGCTCATCGGTGGGCGGGGTCACCCTTGAAGTAGCTGGGCAAGATACAAAACCTGCCAGGTACATCAGCTCCTCAGATGAGGGATTGCTGGACTTCCACTTACCCTTCTGTTTCAAGATCTCAAGGATGCCCCTGAAGTAAACATCATCAGGGCATGATAGAGGAGATCCCTCACCTTCATTGAGGTCAATGTTTTTGGTGTTGGACTGTTCCATGGAATCCAGGTGCTTCCTCTTGCACCTCCTCTTCTGTGCAACCTCCTCCTTTGGGACCTTCGGGTAGGTATCAGAGGAGGAGGGGGAAATCTGCTGGGTAGCCTGGGTCTTATGGACCCACTGTTCCTGTGGTAGATCTGATCAAGACACATGGGACAAGGTCTGCAAGGTAGAAGACTATGGATCCAGCTGGGTACTCTCTGCCTGGACTGCTGAAGTAGACTTAGCTCTCTCCAGAGCTTCGAAAGCCAACTGTCCCCAAGAAATGAACCTCGGGTTGAAGGATGTTGTCCTCTGTCTCGGCTCCCTCAGTCTCAGAAGACAGCAGTCTCGAAGCTGAAGTCAGGGCTGGGCTAATTCAAGCTGAAACTCTGAGATGGGAGGGAAGGCTCCAAGAAGTTCGGTGCCAAATCCACCCTCTTGGACATGACATGATTGCCATAAGTCCAAGTGGTCTCTGGCTCTAACTGGGAAAGGAAATCAAAGCAGGAGACAAAGATGAGGAAGGAATGATGTTTGGCTTCAGCTTCGACAGAATCGGGCATGCTGACTCTGAAACTTCCAATGGGGTTGGAGGACGAACATGAAACGGGGATGACAAGACTCAGAACTCCTGGCCATTGAAGGTAGGAGCTGAAGGGGGCCTTGCAAAGCCTAGCACCAAGAGGATCTTGGTAACAATCCTCTCCACATCATCTTCTGTAAGGCTTCTTACTGGAGCGAATCGAGGATGCCGATGATGAACTTGGTCTTTCCAAGAATGGTGATGGAACCAGATCTATAGATAGGGAGTACCAAGCCTTGGGCAAAATTGGTTTAAATGGACTGTCCACTGGATCCAACAGCGATGGATCTGACCTATCCTTAGACAAAGAGAGACTTGGCTCCAAAGCTGCCAGATCCGAAGGAGGAGTCTTCAAAGTTGTAGAATCCATATAAGACTCCTTTGGATCTGCGGATTTGGCAAGTTTTCAAGCTGGCTCCACAGAAACTTTCAGATATGACAAAGGCCTTTTTCTCTCTCTGTCTGAACCTCTGAAGCATACAGATTTAGAGGAGGAATCAGTTACTAGTGCCAGAAATGGCCTCCCCAAATAAGGAGGGCAACATAACCTTTCAAAATCAACTTATTTTTACACTCTACAACAGCTCTGTGATTAAGATTTACAAATGTCAAAGTCCTCCTGGAGATGGGACAGATCAAGGCAATAAACCTACATGCTGTGCTAATCACTGATTGGGATAGGGAAAGGGAAGAAGTTTTACTTTACCAAAAATCAAGTAAAACTCAGAGAAGAGTCAGAAGAAGGAAAAACAGCTTTTAAAGGATTAAAAGGATAAAGATTTTACAAAATTGTAAGCAAAACATAATTTAAATACAGATAAAAGCCTTGACTGCTCAAGAGCTGAAGAGATAACCACATCATTGCAAAGTGTCAAATGAGATCTAAGGTTATTGGGAGAGAGGCATTATGAGTAAGAGAGGGTGCACAAGAGCTTTTTGGTTGCCATAAGCTATTGCAATGGCCGAGTCAGCTCAGAGGGCTTGGATCCAAGCAAACATGTGAATATAAAATGAAAACTGACATCAGCAGATCAAAAGTTTAACAAATGCTAGGCATCCTTGTCTTAACTAAGAAGTAATAATAACCAATAAAGACTAAAGAAAATTCAACTTCATCAACTAGATACAGTGTGCTGCTGCTACAGTCTATTCTGCCTGACATTTCATCACTGTTCATTTCTGGGATCATATATTTTCCTTTATAATGGGAGTGAAGCAAGACTACTAGTTTAAAAACTAGGGCAACTCTATCAAACCACAAGAGTGTACAATCATCCAAGAATGTAACTGGCACAGGGAGCTTACAGAGATCACATAATACAAACCACAGTTTTACTGTATTTTATAGATTATGCCACCTGTTAACAGGAACCCCACCTAATGATCTGCAGCTGATGTATCCTAGTATATGATGACAATATGCATAAATGGGCAAGCATACAAGCTAAGAGGTAGTTGAAAACATATATGGTACGATGAGGGTTTGATTCTGTTTGAATGACTTAGGAAGTGTGTTACAACAAAAAAGTGTGCTACAACAAACCACAGAAGGTAACATGGATATTCTTGCCTGTCTTATCCTGTTGGCAGCTGGACTACACACATGGTACAGACTGAGGTAAAATGGAGTACACATGAAGGTGAGATGAGGAACAGCCAAGAAAACAGCATCACTAACACGTTGCACGAGAACGAGCACAGTTGTGTCATGGAATTTCACCAGTGTCTGATGAGCCTATATACAGTGTAATGTATCACATGTGCATGTATTGTGTGCATCTGCACTGTCCTCTTTACATTACATTAGCTTTATTGGAAAAGGAAATATTAAGCCTATGTAAAGTGTCTTTTATGTGCATTTAACTTTGTACATCCCTTCAGACCTTCCTTTTCTCATCTATCCCATGCCCTATTAAATATCTTTTGAGGATTCTATCTCAAACATCCATTTCTGCACTCTATTCCATTAGCCCACAACTTTCTTTGTGAAGTAGTACTTCCAAAGATCTGAGGGTAGTTAGTCCATACAATCTGCCAGTGGCCTCTCCTTCTGTCATTCTTGTTCTAAATGACCTCTTCACATCTCCCTATCTTGATACTGTTCTCCTAGGGTACTATGTCTCCCTACCTCTTCTGGTTTCTACTAAGAAGAACCCCAGCTCTCCTGGCTCCTGATTATATTATTTCCCTCCATTCTATGCAGTTTTCTGGTGTTTTTTTCTTGCAGTCTGTTCTCTATTTCCTTTTTTGGTATCTAGAAGCTTTACCTCATTGTTTCTAGAATACATCCTGAGGATGAGAGGTATAACTAGGTTGGGGTAAAGTAGGCAGCTGCCCCAGGTGCAGAGCTTTAGGAGGCATATTGGCAGAATTCCAGTATTCTGCCCCTAGTCAGAAGTTGTAGCAGCTGCTTGTTACAGAAAAGAGCCTTTATTTGACCCTGAATTCTGTGAAGACTTGTTTTCTAGATAAGGAGTGCCAAAGTAGAAATAGACTGTTTTTTCCCATCAACTTCTGCTGAGTATAGGCCCAACCATTCTATTAGTTGCTGTCTCTGTACCCATTTTTGCTCCTCGTGTTCCAATCCAGGTGTGAAGAACCAACTCAAAGACTTTTATGAAGTCAAAGTAAATCATGTCAGCCAGTACTACTCTGTCAAATTCATATGTGACCCAATCAGAAAAGTGGATCGGGATTGACTGACAGTTTCATCTGGACATGAAAAAGAAGTTGTGTTTTACCATAACATTCCATCTATGTTGTTAATCTTCACCAATCCTTGATGGTGGGTTCGGTTCTGAACCTCGGAACCAAGACAGACTTTTATTTCAGCTTGTGCTCTCCAAACTCTCGAGCCAGGCTCTACCCATGATGCTCCTCTCAGAGATTACCTCAAATCGAGTTTGCCAAGAAGTGGCAGTCAGACTTGAAAGGTCATGGATACATGATAGGTAGATTAACTGAGACCAGATATGAGTCCTTAAAGGGAAACAAGCCAAGCACTAAATTTGGCCTACTAAGAGTCTCAGGATGGGGGAAGGAGTGTGGGGATGGCAAGGATTGGTGCAGATCGACAACACAGATGGAACATTATGGTAAGACATAACTTCTTTATCTGATGTTGTCAATCTTCATGCAATCCTTGACAGTGGGAAAGAGCCCCCAGCTATTTTAGCCTCAGGAGGTCTCACAGAAGAATATTCCTAAGCACCATAGAGCCAAAGGATGCTTGTCCCCTTGAGACCTGATCCAATTTGTAATGAGTGATAAAAGTATGATGAGAAGACCAAGTGGCTGCTGCACAAATGTTGTTTACAAAAGCTCTGACATGAAGGACTACAGACATAGCTACTGCTCTTGCAGAATGGGCTTGAACTGTTTTTGGGAGCTGGATTCCTTTAGAATGATAAATGAATGTAATGCAGTCTCTTAAGCCATTTAGCCAAGGTAACTTTAGAAACTGGATTACCTAGATAGAGAGAAGAAAATGCCACAAAAAGTTGGTTTGATTTTCTGAAAACTTTAGTCCTGCGAAGATAAATACATAGTTGTCTGTGCACGTCAAGTAACTGGACAGCATATTCTCCCTTGTTTGAAAAATTTGGGAAAAAGACTGGTAACTGTATAGTCTGATTAATATTAGTCTTGGAGACAACCTTGGGCAGAAAGGATGGATTAGTTTGAAGGCACAACTCTATCCTTATGAAAAATGAAGTATGGGAATTCTCATGATAGAGCCTGAAGGTCCAAAACTCTTCTGGCAGAAGTGATAGCCACCAAAAATAAGGTTTTCCAAGACAGATGTTTTAAGTCACAAGTTGCTGATGGTTCAAAAGGGTTCATTTTCAGGGCCTGAAGAACTACAGTTAGATCCAGAGGGGGAAGAGGTTCTTTAAATGGAGGTCTTAGCATTAGGAGGCCTTTTAGGAATGTTTTACACAGTTTGTGTGACATTAGAGGGGCACCATCCAGTCCTATATGAAAGTTCAAAATTGTCGCAAGGTGCACTTTAATTGTTGACACAGAGGAATCAGACTGGTAAAGTGAAGCCAGAAAATGCAATACTTTAGACAATTTGTGATGAGCGACAATAACTTGTCAGACAGGTAAAGAAAGAGAAGGAAACCTGGTAAGCATGGGAACTGGAGAAGCCACACACTGAGCTTTAGGTTTTGGAGATTCGGATGCACCATGCCCTCCGGGTGAGACAGCAGATTTGGAGTTGGGTCCAGAATCTATGATCTCTGAATTAAATGAGGCCACAGGAAGGGAAACCAAACTTGTCAAAGCCAGAAGGGGGCAATGAGGATTACTGAAGTTTCCATCCTTTTGGCTTTCTTCAGGAACTGTGAAATGAGAGGAATTGGGGGAAAGGCATAGAGCAGACCAGGAGGCCAATCGTGGAGAAGAGCGTCTCTGGGTGACTCCCCTTGAGGGGGATTACTGCAAAGTAACTTCTGCACTTGTTGTTTACAGCAGCGGCAAGGAGATCACAGCAAGGTTGGCCCCAGTGGTGAAAAATGTTCGGCACTGCTGGATTGAGAGACCACTTGTGAGGCAAGAGAATAGTTCTGCTCAATTTGTCCACTATCATGTTGGAGCTCCCCAGAATGTGCATTGCTGTGAGAAAGCGGTTGGAAAAAATCACCTATTGTCAAACTCTGAGTGCTTCTCTACACAACAGGTCAGATTTGGTTCCCCTTTGTTTGTTTATGTACCAGACTGACATGCCCATCTGAATCGTTACTGTTCCTAGAGAGAGGCCATCTTGGAATGCTTGCAAAGGTAACAGCACTGCCCTCATGTCTAGTACACTGATGTGCAAACTGGCTTCCAACTGGGACCACGTGCCTTGGACTGTCCTTCCCAGATAATGCCCCCCACCCTGTCTTGGAAGGATTTGTGGTCACTATGGCTTAGAGCTGGGGAAGAATGAAATGATGATCCAAGAGAATCTGGCTGGAATATAGCCATCACAACAGGTCATCTTTGCAGAGACTGGTAATCAGAACTGGCTGAGACATTAGATGGTGCATGAGAGACCATTGGGACGGTAGTAGCCACTGCAATATCTGCATGTGGTATTTTGCAAGAGGAACTAGAGTGATTGTTGCTGCCATGCAGCCTAATGTATGAAGAACTAATTTTGCTGGGACCTTGTTGTTGCACAGTAATTGACTAACCTGGGATCTTATATGGTGTAGCCTTTCTGGAGGGAGAGATGCAATTCCTGAGACACTGCCTAAGTGAGCTCCAATGAAATCCAGCTGTTGAGTGGGATGAAGTGTGGATTTTTCAAAATTTATAGTTATTCCTAGAGATGTATGATGTAATCTCTTGCCTGTTCTAATGCCTGGTGGCAGCACTGAGGAGCCAGACATTGAGATATGGAAATACTCAATATCTTTGCAGTCTTAAATGAGCTGCGACCACTGCCATGCATTTGGTAAACACCCTGGGTCTGTGGTGAGTCCACAGGGCAGTGCTCTGAATTGGAAATGACTAGCTCCCAATCAGAAGTGCAAAAACCTCCTAGAGCTCTTTTCCATTTTTATGTGGCAATAAGCATCTTGGAGGTCAATAGAGAACATCCACTCATCTTTTTCCAAGAATGGAAGTATTGACTGAACTATGATCATCCAGAATTTGGTTTGAACTGCCTTGTTGAACTGGCTGAGATCCAAGATGGGTCCCTAGTCCTGTTTTCTTGGACACTAAAAAGAATCTTGAGTAAAATCCAGATCCTTGATCTGGTGGGACTTTTTGAATGAATTTTGCTTAGCAGCCTTTGAATTTCTACAACTGCTGCTTCCCTGAGACTGGGTGGCACGTCCAGGAGTTTTTTCTGGGGTTTTAGAGTTGTGACAGTGGAATTTTGTAACCTCTGGATATAATTCCTACACCTATTTGTCTGTCGTTAACATTTGCCAGGCAGATTGGTGCAGAGAAAGCCATCCTCTGACTGCCTCCAAAGACGGGCAATTGGGCCCCATTCAGTGGTACTGGTAGGAAGCACCAGAGAAGGTCTCTTGATCCCTGATTTTGTGGTCCATTTCTGCCTCTAGGGTGGCATCTTCCATTGCTTCCCCCTCTGACCTGGGAGAAGTCTTTGCCTTGTGAATCCTGGATAGGCCCTTTGGATTTTTAAACCACAGTCTCCCACTCCTCTGGTTCCTATAGTATGTCTCTGAGATGTGGAGATACATATGCCAATGGCAGAAAGGGTCTTACCATCCTTTTCACATCTGGCTAGGGTATCCTTTACCTTGGGACCAAAAGGTGAAGATCCGTCAAATGGAACGTTGATGAATGATGCTTTAAATGGCTCCACAAAGTCGCACAAGCACATCCAGGAATGCCTTCTGATGGCTATGCCTGAAGCCACTGCCATAGTTGTCCCTTCAGCTACATGGGCAGCAAGCCTCATGGATGAGTTAAAAATTGCTTCTAGGGTTGTTAGCTGAGAAGTAACTTTATCCTGTATCCCTTCAGCCACTGCTCCTTCAAGGGTATCTGAGAGTTCCTTGATCAGATCCCTATGTAGTCTTATAAAGTGTACCAAATAATTCAAGGACCTTAGAGCAAAGATCATTAAAGCATAAACATGCTTCCCATATCTATCCAAAGTCCTCGACTCCTTGTTAGGAGGATGGATAGTAGGACTTTCCTCAGCAAATTCTTTTCTGGTGGCTGCTGCTACCAGCATGGTGTCAATGGGAATTCCTTTGGCCCAAAGCGGTTCCTCCTTAGGGGCTGATAATACTCAATCAGGTCTCTTGGGGATTGATTCTATGGGGCAGGCATCTTCCACGCCAGAGTGATCAGTTTAATGAGCTCATCAGCAGGCAGAGAGATCCAAGAAATAGAGGGTTGGGTACAAAAAGCCTCTAGGTATACTGATTCCTTCAAAGAAGATTGGGAGGAGGACCAGCCACCCCTCTGTTTCAGGATTTCTAGGATGCCCCCAAAGAAAACATCAGGGGTGACCTGGGGGAACCATCCCCTTCATCAAAATCAGTATCTTCCTCAGGGATGATCCTGGGAAGTATCCAAAGAGAAGACTACTATGGTTGGTATTACCTGAGACCTTTGTGCTCTCTGTCCTGGGGATGAGACTGATGGTAGCTCAGGTCGAGGAGATACAAAAATCTGTCCTGACAGGGATGGCAACAACAATCGAGTCTCCATGAGACAATGCCTTCTCCATAATCTGGAAAGCTGGCCTCCCCATAGGGGGATGAGAGCCCGGAACTGAAATAGACTCTTTCAGTGTCAGGGAAACAGACTGCACTGAGGAGACAACCCCCCCCCAGAACAGAAGCCTGGGTCAACGCTACAAGGGCCGAGGCACCAAGAGACATGGACAGCTTAGAAGGAGCCATACAGGTACCATGCATCTCCAACCCGACCAGATAGTCTTGACCCTGGGAGGTCTCCAGTGCCGAAAGCTCGGAGGGACTCAAGACAGTTCTCAGAACCGGAGACGAAGATGCTACCAGAACCGAGACAGTCGGTGCCAGGAGAGTCAGGATCGGGTGCTCAAAAGGCTCAGCAAAAGTTGTAGGAGGAGGATATGGGGGTGTCACAGGATGTGGTTCCGATGCCGGTGTGGCTTGGGACCAAGGATAATCCCCTCACCACCAGCAGCTGATCCACCAGTCTCATAATATCTGCCTGAGAGACTCTTAGTAGGTCGAACCAATGCAGTGGAAGCAGATTTAGGGGGTCCTCACTTCCACAAAAGGAGTGTCTTTAAAAGGGTCTATAGATGGAGAACAGGATGTTCTTGGGAGTGGAGGCAGACTAATTGCTTCGGTACTGATACATCAGTAGGTGCTGAAGAAGCTGTCGGCTCTGAAGCCAGTTTAGAATTAATTCCAGTTAAATTCTCTGGTGCCGATGAACTCTTCGGAACTGAGGTAGATTTAGCCATTTTCCTTGACAGTGCTGAGCACATTGGAACCGAGGAAGGCCTTTTCTTAGAAGCAGACGATGATGATGATGAGGAAGTGCTAGCTTTGGTCCTGGACTCAGAAATGGCCTCGTCAAATCTGGATTTAAGGAGTCCTTTCAAAATTAACTTATTTTTCCTTTCAGTTAAAGTTTGGGTTGAAAACCAGTGATAAATGGAACAGTTTTCTTGTAGATGGATTTTACCACAACAGTAAACACGTAGAGTATGCCTGTCTGAGTTAAGCATTTTGCCCTCACATTTTTTACACCTCTTAAAACTGGAGGTGTCTTTAGAGGATTTAGTAGGAGAAAGTTTTTCCTGTTTTTCAGCCATAATAGCAGATATAAACTGTCACCCAATCACGTGAAAGGGCAGAGTGAGAGGAATACAATTAGAAAGTTTTTTTGGGATAGGTAGAAAAATACCAACAATGGTATCCCAAGAACACGTTAAAAGGTAAATAAAGGTGGGGATAGGGTACAAACGATGGTACTGGACAGTCTACCAATGGTAGAAGTAAAGAAGAAAGAAGGATATAGCTTTGATAAGAAAGACAGGAGCGGGTAGAAATACAAAGAGTTATACACGGATTAGAGAAATCTAGAATTTTTCAAGGAAAGGAAGTCTATAATTTAGACAATGCTCACAAAATAGGCCAAGGCTTGACAGAAGGAAATGGATGCATGTCTGGTCTGCGAAATGGCAAATGAGATATGTGGTAATCAGAGGATCATGGGTAAAGCCTAGCTTGAGAGTTTGGAGAGCGCGAGCTGAAGTAAATGGCTGTCTCAGTTCCGAGGTTTAGAACCAAACCCACTGTCAGGGACTGTGTGAAGACTGACAACATCAGATCTTGCGTTTCCTTACTGTTGTGAAGATTGTTATCCCCTAGTATATTAAACTACCATTCCTCTTAGGATTCTCTCCATGACTTTCCATCTGTGTACTGTTAAGCTAACAGGACTCAAGTTTCCTAGATTTTTCTGCCTTGTACAAGAGTACAACACTTGCCGTCTCTAACCTACAGGCACTTTTGCACTAGCCACTAATCCATTAAAGATGTCAGTCAGGGAATCTACCAGTATGCTATCTAGACTGCTGAAGAGTCTGAAAGGTAGCCATTTGGTCTTTGCGCTTTATCCTCCAATAAGGCAGCCAACTTCTTCTCCATCTTCTCTCTTTCTTTCCTGGTATCTCTCCAGTGCTTTTCCAACTCTACTGCACCCCACTCCCAGCATGGAAGCCTTTGTGGGCTTTCTATGGCTATTACTGAAACTAAGTATTCATTTGGTATTTCTATATTATTTCCAGTCTTCTGTGATCTTCTCATCAATGGTAAGCATTGGCCAGAATTGTTCCTTCTTTCAGCTTTTATGCTGTGTATCTTAAGTCCTTATTTCTTTTCTTGATCTCTTCTTCCAGCTCTTTTTCATCTTGTATTTTGCTGCCGGCCCATTTGCACTGTCTTTCTACTAGCCTCTAAGCTGTTTGCCTATTCCACTTTCCCACTCCTCCTTTCCACATCTTGCATACTCTACCTTTTGTCATAATTCAAGTATTACATCCCCATGTAGCCAAATATGTCTTCCTTTTGTTGCTTTCTTTACCGCTTCTTCCAGCTCTTGCCTGAAGCCCTCAGTACTCCATCCCTGATTCAATTTCCATGGCTTCTTTACTATGTTTGCTTCCAATCTAATTCCTCTGACCCTCTCTCACTGTTCAGCATGATGCATTCCCATAAAATTCAATGCCATTACCTTAGTCCTTGGTATCTTAATCCTTTCTCAACTTAAACCACACAGTGGTATGATTACTGTTAGCTAACAGTGCCCTTACATGGAATTTCATGACAATTCCAGAATGGTTAGTACCAAAAAAAGAAGTTATGTTCTTATCATAATGTTCCAGCTGTGTTGTCGATCTTCATTCACTCATGACGGTTGGGTTTTGGTTCTGTCCTTCGAACCAACTCGGTCATTGTAACAAGCTTGCACCAGCCAGAAAACTTTCGAGCTAAGGTTATCCATAGTGCCTCTCTTCCCTTCAGATCGAGTTTGCCCATAGAAACAAAAAAAGCAGAAGCTTTGTCTAAGCAACTGCCCTAGCAGTGAACCAGAACTAAATTTGAACCACCAGGAACCTTTGGAGGGTGGGATGTCATGAATGAATGAAGATCGACAACACAGATGGAACGTTATGGTAAGAAAGTAAATGGTGCAGCACACCAACACAAACATAATAATAAAAAATACTGCCCTACCACGGAGTAACCATACAATATCCTTTAATTTAATGGTTGTTTAAATTAATAGATACTGTATGGTTACTCTGTGGTACAGCAGCATTTTTTATTATTTTTACGTGATATTTAAGAGCATAACGTCTCTATCTGATGTTGTCACTCTTCATTCATTCATGACAGTTGGGACAGAATCCCTAGCTACTTTATCTCCCGGGAGGCCCTATGGAAGGATATTCCTGAACACCATGGAGCCAAAGGATGCTCTTCCCCTGGAGACCATATCCAATTTGTAATGAGTGATAAAGGTATGAGGGGTAGCCCACATAGCTGCTGTGCAAATGTCATCCATGTAGGCTCTAGAATGAAAGGCCACCAAAGTGGAAACTGGACTAGTAAAGTGAACTTTGACTTTAGCTGGTAAACTCATCTTATTTTGATCATAAATAAAGGTGATACAATCTCTCAACCATTTCGATGAGGTGCCTTTGGAAACTGTCTTGCCTAATTGAGGACCTGAAAGGGATGGGAGCAGTTGGTCCGATTTTTGGAAGGATTTTGTTCTGTCCAAGTGAAAATGTAATTGTCTGTGTACATCCAACAAATGCAAAGAATATTCTCCTTTGTTTGGGAAGAAAACTGGCAGGTCAATAGACTGGTTAATATTTGAATATGAGACAACTTTGGGTAGGAAAGAAGGGTTAATCCTAAGGGATACTCTCTTTATGAAAAATAATGTTTGGGCACTTTATATACAAGGCTTGCAACTCTGATATTCTCCTGGCTGAAGTGATGGCTACCAGGAATAAGGTTTTCCAAGATATATTTTTTATCACAGGTGGCTGCTGACTTAAAGGGCTGATGAGTTAAAGCTTGTAAGATTAACGTCAAATTCCAAGGCTCAACGGGCTCTTTAAAAGGTGGTTTTAAATGCATGACTCCCTTTAGGAAGGTCTTACAGAGATGATGAAATATCAGTGAGAAATCATTGAAGACATTATGGAAGTTTGAGATAGCTGCCAGTTGAAGCTGAAGCTCCTGACTGAAGATTGACAAATATTCCAACACATTATTAATCAAGGCCAAAAAGGGGTCTAGTTGTTTTCTTTGAGCCCAGATCGAAAATCTGTTCCACTTACTAAGATAAAGTTTCCTGGTGGACAGTTTATGGGAAGCCAGAAGCATCTCTTGTACTGGGGAAGATAGATTATTCTGCCTGACTGGAAGTGGAGTTACTAAGCAGTCAGCTTGAGTGTTGGTAGGTCGGGATATACCAGCCCCTTGCGGATGAGACAAGACCCAGAGTTGGGTCCACAGTCCACGGACTGTGAACTAGGTGAGGCTAAAGAAAGGGGAACCAGACTTATCGGGGCCAATAGGGTGCAATGTGGATCACTTTGTTGCAGTTTCTTCAAGAATGGGGGTATTAGGGGAATGGGGGGAAAGCATGGGGGTCAATCATGTAGAAGAACATCTCTCAAAGACTCCCCCTGAGGGAGGATTAGGGTGAAGTAGCTGCTGCATTTGTGGTTCATCTGGGATGCAAATAGATCTCTGCAAGGCTGAACCCAATGACAAAAGATCTCCATCGCTATTACAAGGATCAAGACACCACTCGTGAGGCAGGAGAATGCATCTGCTGTTTGTCTGCTACTATGTTGGAGCTCCTAGGCATGTGCATTGCTAACAGAAAGCAGATGGAGGTGATCACCCATTGCTATACCCTCAGGGCTTCCCGACATAATGGATAGGATCTGGTTCCTCCCTGTTTGTTGATGTACCAGACGAGAGACATATAGTCTGATTGGATAGCAACTGTACACAATGGAAGGGCAGATTGGAATGCTTGCAACACTAAAAGCACCTCCCTTAGTTCTAGGACATTGACATGCTAATTGGCCTCTAAGGGGGACCAAGTGACCTGGACCGTCTTTCCCTGAAAATGTCCCCCCTACCCCATTAGGGATGCATCCATAATCACTACGGGCTTGGGCTGAGGGACTGAAAAGGGGCAACTCCATAACTCTTCTTCTGGCTTCATCCGCTTGCATCGATTTATGTGGATTGGATGAGACACTGGGTGTGTTAACAGAGACCACTGTGACGCTAGGAGCAATTGAAGCAGCCTCATGTGAAACCTTGCCAGAGGAACCAGGGTGATTGTCGCTGCCATTGATCCTAGTAGTTGTAACACTATGCGAGCTGGGACTGTGTGAGTATTACTCGGAGCTGTGACCTTAACTTCTGGAGTCTGTAAAGAGGTAGAGCAACCACACAGGATTTTGTGTCAAATGCTACCCCGATGAATTTGATGTTTCAAGCTGATGCCAGTTTTGACTTTTCTTTGTTTACTGAGATGCCCAAGAAGCCTGCCAGCTCTAGAATGTAGTGTAGTGTGTGAAGGAGTAGATGCCTGGTGGGGGCAGTAAGGAGCCAATTGTCTAAATATTGATACACCAAAAATCCTTGTAGCCTCAGATGAGCCACTGCCACTACCATGCATTTGGTGACCATCCTGGGGGCTGTGGTAAGACAAAGGGCAGTGTGGGAAATTGGTAATTATTTGCTCCCAGTCGGAAGTGGAGGTAGTGTCTGGAGTGCTTCTCTATTTTTATGTGGTAATACAAGTCCTGAATATCTACTGAGCACATTCAATCATCTTTCTCCAGAAATGGAAGGATAGACTGAACCGTGACCATCTGGAATTTTGTCTGGCGGCCAAACTTGTTCAAGATACTGAGGTCTATTAGGCCTCCAGTCCCCTTGTCTTTTTGGCACTAAAAAGAATCTTGAGTAAAATCCAGATCCTATTTGGTCTGGTGGGAATGTTTGGATGACTCTTTTTTTGAAGCAGCTTTTGAATTTCTTAATCTGCTGCATCCCTCTGACTGGATGGAACATCGGGGTTTCACCTTTGCGGCCTTGGATAAAGATCGAAAGATATATGGTAACCTTTGGTAATTATCTTCTGCACCCAAGAATCTGAGGTTATTGAGAGCCAGGCCAAGTGGAGCAGACAGAATCTCCCTCTGACTGCCTCCAGAGGTAAGCAATCAGGCCGCTCCTCAGCAGCATTGATAGGTTGCTCAGAGAAAATCTCTAGAACCCTGGTTATGAGGGCCCCATCTGCTGCGGGAGGGGCATCTTCCTGATGAGTACCCCCTCTGCCCCTGGGAGAAAACTCACCAAATGTGTCCTGAAAAGGCTCTTGGGACTTCCTGAACTACTTTTTTCTGGGTCTATATTAAAACCATGAATGTTTACTTACCTGAATACCTAAACACTGACACATATTCAGCGAACCGCAAATACACCAAATGCCCTAAACTGCAAAATTCAAAAACTCGAACCATCATAGTTGTCCCACCCCACCACCCGCTACATACTACCTACACAAACTAAATAAACCACATACATACACTAACCAAAACTCTACTTCCAACCCTAAACTAAACCCTACTTCTAACCCTACACTAAATCTTGCATATACCACCATGTATGCATTTAACTTCAGCCCCAACCCCTATCCTAAGGTCCTGATGGACACTTACCTTAATGAAAAATATATAAACAAATAAAAAAATAATTCACACACATACACTTAACAAAACCCTACTTCTAACCCTACACTAATATGCACTTACCTTAACCTGCACTCTAACCCTAAATTCCATAACTATCGCACACTTACCTTATGGAGCTATACCACAGAAGGGCTAGCCATGATGATTCGATGTTTCTAATTTCACGATTCAGGACGATCGATGTTTTTGCGGTTCGATGAAGACGTGTCGGCATTTAGGTATTCGGGTAAATAAAAGTTTGTGCTTTTACTACAGACCCCTTTTTTCCACTCCTCTGATTCCTGGAATAAGGTCGTTCAGGAGTGGAAAAAGGTAAGTCCACAGCAGAAAGGGTCTTTACATCCTTTTCACACCTGGGTAATGTGTCTAACTTTTGGGCCAAATAACGAGGAAGCGTCAATGGAGCATTGACAAAGAAAGACTTAAAGGGGTCCGCAAAGTCACACAAGTGCATTCAGGTGTGACGTCTCATGGCAATGCCTGGACCCGCTGCTCTGGCCGCCCCTTTGGTTGTATGTGCTATAAACCACATGGAGACGTTAGAGAAAGATTCTAGGGTCGCAAGCTGAGAGGCAACCTTGTCATGTACCTCATCAGACACTGCCCCTGTTAGGGTTCCTGAGAGTTCAGTGATCAGGTCCCTTTGAAGATGTGTAAAATAATTCAATAACTGTATGGCAAAGGTCATTAAAGCATAAACCCGCTTCCCTAATCTGTCCAGCAACTGAGACTCTTGGTTTGGAGGATGGACAGTAAGACTCCTCTGTGAGTTCCTTCTTTGTGGGTACCTCCACCCCCTACCGCTAAACTCTTGGACCAGTGGGGATGATCCTCTGGGGGGGGGGGTATTTTGTCAGGTCTTGAGGGGATTTGGCTCCACGGAGTCAAGGCCTTCCAAACACACTGCAAGATGAGCTTGGCCAACTCATCTGCAGGCAGGGTCATCCAGGAAGTAGAAGGCTGGGCACAGATAGCCTGCAAGAAGGAGGAAGGGCTGGTAGGCTTCCAGTCACCCCCTCTGCTTTAAGATTTCCAGGATGTCTCCAAAGGAGACATCTTCAGGGGGTGACTGCGGGGACCCTTCCCCTTCATCCTAGTCTGTATCCTTGGTAAGAAATTCTTCCAGAGAATCCACGTGCTTCCTCTTGCACATTCTCTTACAGGGTGGCTCACTGGGGGGAGGGTCTGAAGAGGACTCCGAAGAGAGGGTACCCTGCAGTAGGGTGTCTTGCTGCTTCCATGCCCACTGCCCCAATCTAGTAGACTGACAGCTGCGAACGAGTGGACATGTAGATATGACATTCTGATGTCGAAGGTGCCAACTGTGAGCCTGCTGAGGCTAGCACTCTCTCCATAATCAGAAAGGCAGGCCCACCTGAAGAGGGATGGGAGCCTAGAACTGAGAAGGACAACCTTGGAACCAAGGTCACACCCTGCTCTGACAAGCCCGCCCCCAGAGGAGCTGTGAGAAGACTTGAACTGTCAAAGCAACTGGAACCACAGACAGTGCCGTGGAAAAAATCGGTGCCATACTAGGTATTCCGGAGCTGATAGCCAAGTCACGGTCTCACAGGTGGGTCAGCTCTGACTGAGCTGAGGTCCACAGAGTGGGTCCTGGCACCAAGGTGAGATCCACCATTGGTACTGAAGAAGCCAGCACCGAGAGAGATGTCAGCGCCGTGGGCTCCAAATCCTGCAGGGAGGTTGAAGGAGGAAGATAAGTTGGAGTCTATGGAGAAAAAAACCTCGGCTCTGGGTGGGAGGGAGGTCCTAGATGGGGTTGAAAAACCTCTGGCCACTAAGAGCTGATCTACCAGTCTAACTACATCAAGCTCTAAAAGGTTCCTGGTAGAACGAATAGACATCCCCAAATGGGATTCTGTGATATCAACAAAGGGGCTCAGCTGCTGACCAACAATGGGGTCAATGGACAGGGAATGATGAGTCCTGGGTAGATATTTGACCTTCAGCACTGTAGCAAAGAGTTGTGTTGGGGTGGAAGCAACCAGCTTTGTGGGGGAAACTATTACGGGTGGCGAAAGGGTAAGAGGTACAATGGAAGGGGCCAGTACCGTGGCAACTTTTGTCTGTACTGTGAAAATGGATAGCACCATAGAAGGGGCTGTAGACTCTGGTGCTGAGCTAGTTGCCTGTGCTAATTTCAATTGTTTAGATTTTGGTTCTCTGGAAACCTGAGCTTTAGATAAGTTTGGATCATGAAAGTGAGGAGACACTGGCACTGAATGGCTCCTCTTTTTAGCTTCTTTTGTAGGAAGTTATGACACCTCTGCCTCAGAAGCCTCTGAAAAAGGGTTTTTTAATAAGCCCTTCAGGATTATTTTTTTTACGCTCCACCAGGGTTCTTGCACCAAAACTATTACAGAGCTCACATGGAGGCTGGATTTGTAAGTGTGGCACTCCTAAACAGTACACGCAGGAAAGATGCCTATTGGAATTGGGCATCTTCCTGCCACATTTATCACATTGATTAAAGCCTGTTGTACCTTTCTTTTCAGGCATTATCAATAATCACCACAGCCGTTCCTGCGATCAGGCATGCACACACAGACACACACACACAAAAAACAGGACAAAACAGAGAAAGTGAAAGTTTTTTTTTTTTTTTAAGGTGCCAACTATGGTAGCACAAGAAATACCTGAAGGGTAAAAAGAAAAGGGGAAGGGATACCAACAATGGTATATGAGAGTTACCAAAGGTAAGAGGGAAGGGAGGGGCCTACACCAACTATGGTAAGAAGAAAATACCAAAAGGTAAAAAATAGATGAAACAACACTGGCCACCAATTCAACTATATATATATATATATACATAAACACACACACACACACACACACACACATATATATATATATATATATATATATATATATATATATATATATATATATATATATACATACATACACATACATAAATATACATACATGACTAACGAATATCACAATGGGTCTAAAAGGAGGACAAGATTGCTGAGAAAAAGTAAAATTTATAAACACATAGCTTGACAGCACAGCCTTAAGCATCTTGAAGGTTTACACAACAAATGAGATCTGAAGGGAAGAGAGGCACTATGGGTTGCCTTAGCTTGAGAGTTTTCTAGCTGGTGCGAGCTTGTTACGACAGCCGGGTTGGTGAAACCCAACTGTCATAAATGAATGAAGATTGACATCAGATCCAGAATTCTCTCCTTTCTGGTACCGTGCTGTACTAGATTACTGAACCCCTCATGGGCCAAGAGCAAAATCATCTCCTCTACACTCTGTCTTGGAGCTTGAATCAATCTGTTCCTGGCGCATTACGATACCCATGAGTGTTACCCTCTTCCTTCTACCCTACTCCTTTTTTCTGTCCTCCAGTTTCTCACCCTTCTCCTTTCATGTCTCTGGGGGAGGATACATTGTGTTCCATCACCTTTCCCTCTTTCTCTTCCTTAACTACCAGGGACTTGACCAAGGTTCTGACTTTGCTGTCTCTTTTCCTATGCTTGCTTTTTACTCTTCTTCCTCTCTGACTTCACACCATTTCTTCCTTTATGGAAATTGCTGCTCCATCTCTTCCTTTTATGTAATTTCTATACAGCATACACCCAGGTATCTCCATGCCCCATCCCTCCTTATCACTGGTTACTGTTTCTGTTAAAGCAGCAATATCCACTCCCTTCTCTTGCAGCACTGCTTCTAGTTCCCTTACCGTCTTACCCAGTCTCTCGGCTGTGCTCTGAGCCTCCTTTGCTTACTCCTCTGCTATGTTCTGCATCTGTTTTTCTCTTCTACTTACAACCTTACTTTTGTCTTCTCTTTTACTGTGGATCACTTTGGAGTTAGTTGGGAGAATGTACATATCTTGGATGACATTATGTCTCCCACATATGTAATCAATAGGAAAGTGTGTCCTTCCCATACCTGTGGAGGCTAAGGCACAGCTCTCTCTCTCTCTCTCTCTCTCTATATATATATATATATATACACACACACACACACACACACACACACACACACATATATATATATATATATATATATATATATATGTGTGTGTGTGTGTGTGTGTGTGTGTGTGTGTTATTACCACACTACCTACAGGAACCTTTCAGAGACCAATCACGGCCCTCTACCTCTAGAATGTTAAATAAACTCCTTAATATAATACTTTTACATATGGAAGATCATGTATAGTTTTCTGGCATATGACTAGAGAAAACTAACAGCATGAGTGTCTTCTAGGTAATCACTCATCTCCCAGAGGTACTGGATGTCATAGATTACAAACATGTAGCAATAAAGGCCCTACCTGGCCCATAGTCACAAAGGTCATGAGCTGGAAGGGCTACTATTCTGAGAACTGGCAGGTAGTCTCAGATATATGTTAGACCATAACCAAAGTGTCCACACTGCATCCATGCAGTTTGCATATTTCACATATCTGGAGTAGGTCAGAGCTGTCACCACTACCTAAACACTGAAGTTCCACTAGCATATAGTTGGTAAGTGCAGGCACTATCCTAATGTGAAACATTACAGCCATATGTCTAATGTGTTATTAGGTAATAAACCCTCCTTGTTCAAAGTTAATTGTAAGTGATATGACACTCATTCACAGCTTATAGACTGGTCATACACCATTACAACACTGCACATACAGAATCCAACATCACAGAGTGCGTGTATCTGACCTGCTTAAAGCCCATTTCCATTACCTTGCCATGTCTAGATGATCACTCCCTTTTTAATTTCTCCAAATCGTTTGGGTTTCTAATACCATGATGGGAATGGACCTCATTCCTAAGTCAAAGTATAATTAAAGTTCATGAAGTAAGTATTGTTTCAGTCTTTGATGTCAGCCCAAAGTGCTCTTTGCAGCACCTTTAATGTGCCCAGTAATGACTCCTGTAATTTGTATGGAGTTACATGTACTGGTAACATATCTAAATACAGTTGTAGATTCTTTTTTACAAGACTTGTTGCTTCTGCTACTACTGGAACTATTCAGGTATCTTTCTTCCACATTGCTCTCATTTCTGTATACAAATCCTGATTTTTTATGACTTTCTCTCTATGTACACAGGACACTGTAGTCACTAGGTGTAGTGATTTCAATGATCAATGCTACTTTTGTCATGGACCATTATATGTGGATTTCTCACATCTGTCTTTTGACCTGTTGGTATTGGGTGATCCCATGTAATGTAGACTTCATTTTCTATGATGCTTTGTGTCTCATGTTTCTGGTGTTTTTCAGCTACTTCAGCAATATGTCTGCACAATCCGTAGTGCAACAGCGTTTGCCACATTAACATGCTTTCAGTATATAGTCCTTCTACCATTAGTATGCCACAACCAGCAACAAGGTGTGCAACTGTTTCCAGTTCTGTTTTACAAAATCTACACTTGTCTATTTCTCCATGTTCAATGGACTTTGTAAATCAATGTGTATGTAAGTCCAATATCTTGGGCCGCCAATATTAACCTTTCACCTTTTTGTTCAAATTCACCTCTCCTTAACCATTCCTGTATTTGATGCTGATAAGCATGAGGTTCTTCCAGGAGTTTTCTACACTTGCAACTATATCAATGCATTTTCCACATTTCTTGCCTTCTCATCAGATCCTTCAACTTGTATTCTTTCTTTTTTTTTTTTGGCACATTCAGTTGCTGCCTGATTTTTATCTGCTTCTGGTATGATTTCCATTCCCACTGGACACCGATATGCTCCTACTAGACTAAGAAGGGAAGTCATCTTAGATTTATTCTCCTCATATTTCAAAACTTTCGCTATGTTTGGGTCTTGTAAGGTCAGCAGATATGTATGCAATCCCACGATTGCAGATCGATATGTGTAATCAATTTCAAGGAGGCCCATACCTCCTTCAGAATGGGGAATATATAATCTTGGTAAAATATAAATAAAAAAGAGTATACCATGGGTGAAAATGCTATTAAATCTTTTAATTACAATAAAACAATAAAATGGTAAGAGGTTTCACAGTCTATTACACAACTGCTTCTTCAGACCTAAATAGCATACAACCTTTACCCCATTCATATTAACAAATGCCAAATCAACATTGATCAATTAAGACATCTCTACTCACTCAATTAGGATAAAGCAAATGATACATTCTTCAGTGTGTCAGATGTCATGTTTTCAGAACTGGTTTCAAAGAAAGCCTTTCATTCAGTGCAGGAAATGTATCACTATTCAGTCATATTATCCATTCCTGTTCTTTCACCTCAGTTAAATTCTTAAAATCTCCCCTTCTCAAATTCATAACCAAGCCTTCTAACACTAAAAACTTGATACTATCCCTTACCCAGTACATGCTGAGCTAGGGCATTCGTAGTTTTTACATGTTTAATTATCAATGACATGCTCTAATACTCTATCCTTCAGATGTCTTTTGGTCTTTCCAACATATAGCATTTTTACCAAAATCATAAGGTAAAATCCCCACAAATACTCCTTCAAAAAGCTGCACCAGCAATGCTTATGTTGCAAATATACTTTAACATTCTATTGATCTGTATTAAAAAATCAAGTACATCACAAAATCAAAGCAGAATCTGTTCAGTTGCACATTACATGACTACTGCTGTTAGGCTTTACCCAGCCATTGTTTTAATTTCAGCATATTATATATACTCAGCAGCTAAGTAAGGATTAAATAATAAAAAGTGACACTACTCTGATACACCAAAAATTCACACTAAAGAAACTCAAACTCAGAAATGTATCACTAGAAAACAAGTACAACTGCATTGCCCAACACAAAACAGCAAAAAAATTAGCAAGAGTTAAATATAGCATTTTTGAAAAAAATCAGAAGATAAAATCACCACAAATACTCCTTCAAAAAGTTGTAGTAGTCTAGCAATGCTTATGTTGCTATCAAATATGCTTTAACATTCTATTGATCATTCTATAACTGCCTTGAGTCTGTACAATGCATACCTGAAACTGTTCACCATATTTGTGGACCCCAGTTATTGCATATTTCTTCCTTATTGTGAAAACACATTAGATATTTGATTAGCGTTATAACATTTTTTTTCTTTCTCTCTCTCTGCACTCTTTGCCATAAGGCTAACATGTTGGCCCTTCGTAGTTCAGACTACCTGCCACTTTGCAGTCATCTGCCAAGGCTGTCACAGGTCCATTTCTAGGCTTAATGTTGATAACACCTCTCATGCTGTGAACACTTTACTTGAAATCTGTAGAAGAAAGCCTTTATGATTCTATCACATGTACAAATGAATTAGGCATGATTTGAGAGAAAGCAAACAGCAGTGAAACACAGCAATGTGGAATGATGTGTGTTTGTACTTACATTTATGTGAAAGAAACAGCATTTTAACACTGGGATAGAAATATGTAGAAATGGCTATGGTTCCAGCCATGATAATGCTGAATTATAGTCACATGATCTACTGGACGTTGTTAGTAATGAAGCACAGATGTACTGCATTGACCAAAGCTTCCTGGTGAGTACTAATCACAGGAAGTAGAAAACAGGGTTCTGAAAGACCATAGGTTTAAAAAAACCATAGTGTGATAACACATATCTGAACTGCAGCTAACTCAGGAAAAAAAGTTTGAAATTTGGTCCGCCTGATGCTGTTCATCTGATTGCAGAGTAAATGCACATCTCAAAATGCATCATACTATTTAGGTACCAAGGCTGTACTGCACAGGGATCCACTGCTCACTAGAGTTAAGGAGCACTTCTGCATAATCGCAGAGCTTAGATGTGTAGCATGGGTGTTAGTATATCCTTCTTAACCTCTGCCTCTCCTTGATCTTACCTGTCCGTCACTCTATAATCAGAGAAGCACAAGTTTATTCCTTCCAGAAATTAGGTGGATAACAATAGGCATCAACTGCTCATTTAGAGTTTTAACCTGTGAAATATCAAATGGCAAGCACACTTGCAAAATAACAAGTGCAAACAGAAGCAAATAGCACTAGTTTAAGGATACTGTTTAATAACTAATTTATTTGCAATAAATTTGTACAGTTCGGGGATCAAACCATGATTTCTGATATTAACTAGATAATTTAGATGAATGTTGACATAATAAACAACTCCAATTTCACTTAAGTGCTTAATTACCTAAGTAGCTGCAAGCAAATCAAAGTGAAGTACAAGGCAATGGCAGGTTATATGCATATGGGTTACTTGAGAGTTTGAGCACTTAAAATACCTGCTGAAGAGTTTGAAAGTGAACTTTCTGAACTTTTCCAATGTTTTGATGCAGGAGATAAAGGTACAGTGGGGACTGTAGAATTTGTCTTTTCCTACTGTACGTAATAGGGGGTGTAGGGAGCTTTGCCAACCTACAAAAAAACTTTTCTTTTTATTAGAATCTCTCTGATTTGAGGTGTTTTGCTTTCAAATCTTGTAGATTAATTTTTTTTCTGTCTTAACATTCAAACTTTTTATAGTTCGAACATTGCATATGTACTACAGCAGATGTATCAATTAAACCAGTATTTTAAAAGTTAAGATAAAACAAGTCATACCTTTAGCAATAACAGCATATTTGTGTGTCTTAATGATGACAATTTTAGCTAAATTTAAGAATATAACAAGTAAGATCCTTATGTCTCTAAAAAACTACAACCAGCAGCAAGTTCAAAAAATAATTCTAGGTTTCAAGTCACTTTTAAGCAGCAAATAACCAGCAAACTAGTAAACAAAATGAAGTTAGCCGATCACCACATAAAGTCGTATAAAGCCTGAGCACTACCCATTGCACTGAAAGCAATTCAGGCATCCAAGCTGCACAGCTCATACACCTAGTAAATTCCCAGTAATGAGGCAGAAAACAAAGTCCAAAAAGCAAAATTACCAAAAACGGTGTCGGTAAAATTCCATAAATATAAGGCCATAGGATTTAATATATGTAAATCACAAAGTAAAGCATGTCACATGACAGAAGAGTCCATTAAAATAATCCAAGACACCAAACATCCAAAACAGTTAACCACTGAAAAACGGAGGTTGAAATGTGCAAAACCAAATACAAAAATAATTAAATCCATCGAATCTGTTGTGTACTTAAATGGACATTAAAAAGCAAACCCTGTTATTTAATTTAAGTATTTAAGTATTTAACAGCTGAAGTTGGGTATTTTATTAAATAAACTTGTTCAGTTTACTACTTAACTTAGCTTCACTTTCCAGCTCTTGCAGAATTTTTTTTTGTGGATTTTAGCGGGCTTTATAAATAAAAATGCTGCAAGAGCTGGAAAGTGAAGCTAAGTTAAAGTAGTAAACCAAACAAGTTTATTTATAAAGCCCGTTAAAATCCACAAAAAAAAGCTACAAGAGCTGAAAGTGAAGCTAAGTTAAGTAGTAAACTGAACAAGTTTATTTAATAAAATACCCAGCTTCAGCTGTTAAATACTTAAATACTTAAATTAAATAACAGGGTTTGCTTTTTAATGTCCATTTGAGAGTGAAAGTGAACACATTCCCACCAATTTCCTGGACCCTGACTTACCTTAGCGAAGCAATTGAAGCAGCAAAAGCAATAAATAATGAACCACCAAGCAAGAGACGGCTGGAGGCACAAAACAAAAAGCCCAAACTGCCATTGTGTAGCCCGCGTGGCGCTGCAGCAGAGAACCAGACAGACCGCCGATAAGTCATTCACATCCAGACCAGAGATTACACCAGGAAGTAGTAACGTAGCCTACAGATGCACCCGCCTCTATCTCGTCAGTGAAGAAAGGAATGAGAGGCGGGCGTAAGCTGAGTGACATATACACTGGATTGGAGCAGTAGCCAGGGACGAAGTGTGGGGGAGGGCGCAATTGCCTACAATACGGGCGGGGGGTGGGAGCGGCAAAAGTAAAAAAATGTGTGCGAAAGTTGAGTGAAAGTAAAAAAAAAAGTGAAGTCATTAAATTGCGCCCTTTTGAGGCCGGCCTGTACGGCGCCCTAGGCGGTCGCCTAGTTCGCCTATGCCTAAGGCCGGCCCTGGACACTGTAGTCACTAGGTGTAGTGATTTAAATGATCAATGCTACTTTTGTCATGGACCATTATATCTGGATTTCTCACATCTGTCTTTTGAGCTGTTGGTATTGGGTGATCCCATGTAATGTAGACTTCATTTTCTATGATGCTTTGTGTCTCATGTTTCTGGTGTTTTTCAGCTACTTCAGCAATATGTCTGCACAATCCACAGTGCAACAGCGTTTGCCACATTAACATACTTTCAGTATATAGTCCTTCTACCTATAGTATGCCACAACCAGCAACAAGGTGTGCAACTGTTTCCAGTTCCGTTTTACAAAATATACACTTGTCTGTTTCTCCATGTTCAATGGACTTTGTAAATCAATGTGTATGTAAGTCCAATATCTTGGGCCGCCACTATTAACCTTTCACCTTTTTGTTCGAATTCACCTCTCCTTAACCATTCCTGTATTTGATGCTGATAAGCATGAGGTTCTTCCAGGAGTTTTCTACACTTGCAACTATATCTATGCATCTTCCACATTTCTTGCCTTCTCATCTGATCCTTCAACTTGTATTCTTTCTTTTTTTTTTTTTTTTTGGCACATTCAGTTGCTGCCTGATTTTTATCTGCTTCTGGTATGATTTCCATTCCCACTTGACACCGATATGCTCCTACTAGACTAAGAAGGGAAGTCATCTTAGATTTATTCTCCTCATATTTCAAAACTTTCACTATGTTTGGGTCTTGTAAGGTCAGCAGATATGTATGCAATCCTACGATTGCAGATCGATACGTGTAATCAATTTCAAGGAGGCCCATACCTCCTTCAGAATGGGGAATATATAATCTTGGTAAAATATAAATAAAAAAAAGAGTATACCATGGGTGAAAATGCTATTAAATCTTTTAATTACAATAAAACAATAAAATGGTTAGAGGTTTCACAGTCTATTACACAACTGCTTCTTCAGACCTAAATAGCATACAACCTTTACCCCATTTATATTAACAAATGCCAAATCAACACTGATCAATTAAGACATCTCTACTCACTCAATTAGGATAAAGCAAATGATACATTCTTCAATCTGTCAGATGTCATGTTTTCAGACCTGGTTTCAAAGAAAGCCTTTCATTAAGTGCAGGAAATGTATCACTATTCAGTCGCATTATCCATTCCTGTTCTTTCACCTCATTTAAATTCTAAAATCTCCCCTTCTCGAATTCATAACCAAGACTTCTAACACTAAAAACTTGATACTGTCCCTTACCCAGTACATGCTGAGCTAGGGCATTCGTAGTTTTTACATGTTTAATTATCAATGACATGCTCTAATACTCTATCCTTCAGATGTCTTTTGGTCTTTCCAACATAATAGGCATGGCATACCACACAGTATGCAAAATAAATAAGATCTTTAGTATGACAGTTCGCATAAAGGGAAGTGTTAATAAACCTATTATCTATATGTATAAACTTGCATGCCTTACATTTCCTGCAACAAAACATCCCTTCATGATCTGATCATGCCTTACATTTCCTGCAGCAAAACATCCCTTCATGATCTGATGGGGGGAAATGTATAAATCCTTCATATTTTTGTAACATAACTGTCTCTCCAGGGACGGTCTATTCCTAAACGTAAAACTGGGTTTCTCACTCACTGTTCTCCGTTTGCTCATCTGACTTCAAAATATCCCAGTTTTTCATAATATCACAGACCACATTAATATTACTAGAATATGTTAATACCAACCTCGTTTCATTCCTACGTCTCTGTCTTTTAACCTATGTCTACGTGGACTAGAGAAATAAGGTCTAACTAAACCTTCTCTCTCTCTGACAATAATTCTGCTATGCATCTATTAACCTCATAACTGTTACATTCTCTCTATAAAGTAGTGTTTCAGTTCAACTAATGCTTTTCCTAAGTCATCTTCATCAGTATGTAACCTCGTGGTTCTAATCACCTGTCCCTTCACAACACTGGGTGGCACATGACGAGGATGCATACTACTATGATGTAATAAATTATTCTTTTTGCAATCTTTCTTAAAATGTTGTGTTTTAAGTCTGCCTCCTACTGTCTTACTAATAACTACATCCAAAATGTTTAATGACGGCATGAACGGAGGACCAGATAGCAAGCTGCCTCCAGGATAGAACAAGTGTCTAAGCCTTTGAATAAAGCCCCAGGAGAGGATACTGCCCTAGTGGAGTGTGCCTTCACTGGGGAAGAAAGGCTCTCACCATTAGCTGAAAAACAGAAGGAGATAGCTTTAGAGATCCATGAAGAAATTGTTTGCTTGGAAACCAGTTGACACAGGGCCCCTGGGTGATAGAGGACATAAACAGGCAGTCAGATTTATGGATCATTTTTGTTTTGTCAAGGTAATATCTGAGTTGCCTGTGCACACCTAAGTTGTTCAGAATCCTCTCACTGGGAGACTGATTAAGGGATAATTTGTTGACCACCTTGGGCATAAAGGAAGGGTTAGTATGTAAAGATACCCTATCTCTGTGGAAGACTATAAAGAGTGGATTAGACATCAAAGCCTGCAGCTCAGAGACCCTTCTGGCAGAAGTAATGGCCAGCAGTAGAACTGTTTTCCATGTGCAGTGCTGCAGGGAAGAGAGTTTGCTGGGTCAAAAGGGGCCAATGTAAACTTCTCTAGCACAAATTTGAAATCCCAAGGAGGAGGAACTGGTTTCCATGGTGGCCTGATATGAAGGACACCTTAAAGAAACAGTTTAACCTCCAGGCTAAAGGAGGAGACACAGGCAGACAAGCCAAAATGGCTGAATGATGGGCCTTCACTGAAGAATAGGCGAGGGCACCCTTCATCAGTTCACACAGGTACCACTGATAGTGGTTGTACAGTTACATACTTACCATAACTTGGAATCTTGCTATCCATTGTCATTAATCATCACTGATGGGTCTTGGATCTGACCTTAGATCCGAGCTAGCAACTAAAAGGGCAGCTCCTGAGCTCAAGTTCCTCCCCTTCCCACGATCCCTTGCTACCCACAACCCTCAGATCGAGTTTGCTGGATAGCTAGAAAATGGGCAGTGAAAACTGCCTATAAAGGTAAAAACTCATAAGGGAGAAATTCCTCCATAACTCCCAATTCTCCAGAAGGAGGGGGGAAGGAGGGTGGGAATGTGATGAATAATGCCACTGGATAGCACACATTCCAAGTTATGGTAAGTATATAACTCTTTATATGATGCTATCGGTGTCATTATTGATCATGGAGGGGTCAGAGTCCCCAGCTACTATGAACCCTGGAAGCCCTCAGGGAAGGATATGCCAGAGCACAGAGGAACCAAAGGAAGCCATGATCCTAGACACCAAATCCAACTTATAATGGGAAACAAAGGTGTGGCGGTAGTAGCAAAGGGGTAAATCTCATCAAAAGAATGTTTTGCCAAGAAGGCAGAAGATGTGGCTACCGACCTAGTAGAGTGAGCTTTAACTGATCTGGAAAGCTCTAGGTGTCTGCTTTCATAAATGTAAGAAATACAGCTGGTGATCCAACATGAGATAGATGCCTTGGAAACCGGCTGACCTTTCCTGGCCTAAGAGAAGGCAACAAAGAGCTGACTGGACTTCTTAAAATTTTCATTTCTCTTAAGGTAAAAACATAACTGTCTATGGACATTCAGACAATGCAACTTATATTCCCCATTACTAGAAAAATTGGGGAAGGCACAGGAAGCTGAACAGATTGGTTAAGACTAGCTTCTGAAGCTACCTTAGGGATGAATGAAGGACTGGTCCTGAGAGACGCTCTATCGTTATGGAACACCATGAAAGAAGGCATAATGCAGAGGAGTCTGCAACTCGGAGGCCCTCCTGCCAAAGTAACAGCCACCAACAAGGGTGTCTTCCAGGACAGGAATTTGAGAGCAAAGGTTGCTGCAGGCTCAAAGTGCTTCTGCATCAACGACTGCAACAGCAGAGTGAAATCCCATGGAGAGGAGGGATACTTAACAGGAGATCTGAGTAGAAAGATCCCTTTGAGGAAGGTCTTGCACACTCTTGAAGAAAAGGTGGGACTTTCGTTTAAAAAGAAGTTAGAGATAGCCACCAATTGAAGTTTAATCGTAGAAACACTAGCCCCTTGGTGAAAAAGAGAGGCCAACAACAACAAAATGTTAGGGATAGGAGCTGAAAAGGGATCTAGATTGCATTTAGCCCAAACAGAAAATATCTTCCATTTGCTGGAATACACTTTCTTGGTAGATGGTTTTTGAGAGGTCTAGTTAATGCTTTTAACCAAAGAAGGAAGCCTGGACTGGGAAAGGATCACTGGAAATGGAGGAACCAAGTGGTCATAAGAAGAGACTGGAGATTGGGACGAGGAAGTCCCCACATATGGGAAATGAGATCCAGAATGGAATCTAATATCCAGAGTGGAGATTTCAGATGAGACCAAAGGGAGTAATGAGGATGAGAGGATCTTCAGGCAATGGCCTTTCTGTAAGATTTTGTGGATAAGGGGAGTTGAGAGATAAGCATATAGAAGTCTCGATGGCCAATCATGAACCACAGCATCCCTGGGTGAATCCCTCACTGGGGAGATCAGTGCAAAGTAGTTGCTGCATCTGTGGTTGTCCGGAGAGGCAAGAAGATTGCAGCAAGGAAGACCCCAGCAGTCGAATATCCAATGTGCCACTGACTGGTTCAGGGACAACCCGTGAGGACTCAGGATAGATCTGCCATGTTTGTCAGCTAACACATTGGAGAATGTGTGTTGGAAGAAGAAAGCAGCTGGAAGAAATTGCCCATTCCCACACTATGTCCTTTCTGTACAGGGAATAAGCTTGTATTCCCCCAGCTTGTTGATGTACCAGACCACCACCATGTTGTCTGAATTGCTACAGTCCTGAGAGGGAGACAGTCTTGGAAGGCTTGCAACATTAGCACTGCTCTCATCTCCAGGACATTTATGTGCAATTTGGTCTCTATTTGATAATAATTGGACTCAGTTTGGTCTTTGGACCACGTGCCTTGAACCGTCCTTCCCTGAAATTGTCCCCTCACCCCAAGAGAGAGGCGTCCATGGTCACCATGGCCTTGGGTTGGGGAAAGACAGAAAGGTCTGTCTAGAATGAGATCCCGAAATTATAGCCACGAAGCAAGATGATGTCTGCACACCTGAAAAATCCTGAGACGCTGACATGGGATGAAACTAAGCTGACCATTGCACCACTTGGGTCCACTGCAGAACTCTCATACGATATCTGGTGAGAGGCACTAAGTGGATCACTGCCATAGAACCTAGCGCTTGCAAGATCAAGTGGAATGTGGGATGATCCAGATCCAGCAACTGATGGACCTGGTCCTGAATGATCTGGACTCTGTATAGGGGAAGTGCTGGAGCCTCTGACACTGTGTTCAGAAGAACCCTGATAGGTTCTGATACAGGGAAAGATAGAATTTGGGCAGGTTGATTCTGATGCCTAGATCCTGAAAGAGACAGAGTACAATCCCTGGCCAATGTGAGTTAATGCCTTGTGGGGACCATGAGAAGCCAATCGTCCAGGTACGGCAAAACCTGGGAACCTTGCAGCTGGAGATGAGCTGTCACTACTGCCATGCATTTGGTAAACACCTGTGGGGGGCTAAGATGAGTCCAATGAGCAGGGCTCTGAACCGATAGTGGTTGGCCCCTAGCTGAAAGCACAGGTATTTCCTGGAGTGTCTGTCAATTTTGATATAGTATGCATCCTTGAGATCTACTGTGCACATCCATTCATCCTTGCGCAGAAAAGGCAGAATGGACTGAGCAGTGACCATGTGGAACTTGGACTTTTAACTGACAAGTTTAGTTTGCTGTGGTCTAAAATGGGATGCAGGTCCCTGGTTTTCTTGGGCACCAAAAAAAAAAAAAAAGCGAGTGTAAGTTCCAGACACTTGTTGTCATGTTGGGACCTCTTGGACGGCTCTTTTTGAAGGACCTCAAGAAGGGCCAACTCCCTCTGGCAGGGTGGAACGTCCAGGAAAGAATTTTGCACTGGAGGGGGCTGAAAAAAAAAGAGTATGAAGTAACCACTGAAAATGATGTTTAACACCCACTGATCTGAGGTAATACTTGTCTAGACTAGTAAGTGGAGGGAGTCGACCCTCGACTGCCTCCAGGGCAGGACAGCTGGGCTGCACTTCAGGAGCACTGAGGGGGCTTCTTTGAGAAGGGTTCCTCAGAGCCTTGGTTCTGCAGAACACCTCTGCCTCTGGGGCGGCATCTGCTGTCAAATCTCATTCCTCAGGCGGAGGAAGAGGATCCTGAGGTGCATCCTGGAAGGAAGACTGGGACTTATGAAACAAATTTCTTACTACCCCTCTGATTCTTGGAAAAGGATAGTTAGTGTCTGGAGGCAGCAACTCAGAAAGGGAAGTGGAGAGCTCCAATACCAAATCCTTTTGCAGCTGGATAAAGTGTGCCAAATAATTAGTTGCTCTCAGTCCGAATGTAGCCGAGGCAAACACGTGCTTCCCAAAATGGTCAGTCGCCCAAGACTCCCTGTTCGAAGGATGGACCTGGAGCTATGCTCGGTAAGCACCTTTTTAGTAGCTGTGGCCACCACAACAGCATCAATGGGGACGTCCTTGCTCCAAAAAGCCTTGTCCTTGGGGGGTTCAAACTTGTCCACCTTCTTGGGAACTGGTTCCACTGTGTCCTGCTCCTTCCACACCCTGTCGGTGATGAGCTGGATGGGCTCATCGGCAGGGGACAACACCGAGATAGAAGACGGGCCTGTCCCGAATGCCTTCAAAAACACGTATTCCTCTAAAGACAGGTTGGGGATAGACCAACTGCCACTCTGTTTTGTTTTTTTGTTTTTTTTAATTTCTCTATGTTCATGAAGTTAGCATTGGTTCACTCGTTGATGTCAGCCAAAAGTGCTCTTTGCATCACCCACAACGTGCCCAGTAATGACTCCTCCTGCAATTTGTATGGAGTTACATATATTGGTAACATGTCTATATATGATTGTAGACTCTTTTATAAGACTCATTGCTCCTACTACTATTGGAACTATCTGGATATCTTTCTTCCACATTGCACTAGTTTCTGCTTGCAAATCCTGATATTTTATAACTTTGTGTCTCTGTACGCAGGACACTGTAGTCACTGGGTGTGGCGATTTCAATGATCAATGTTGTTTTTGTCTTTTCTTGGACTATATCCAGTTTTCTAACATCTATCTTTTGAACTGCTGGTAACAGATGATCCCATGTGATGCAGACGTCATAATTTTCTGTGATGCTTTGTTGCTCATGTTTCCAGTGTTTTTCAGTCACTTCAATACCATAATGTTTGCACAATCCCCAGTGCAACAGTCTTGCACATTATTATGCCTTTCAGTATACAGTCCTTCTGCCATTAGTATGTCACAACCAGCAATGAGGTGTGCAACAGTTTCCATTTCGGTTTGGCAAAACCTACATTTTTCTGTTTCTCCCATATGTTTAATGGACTTTGTAAACCAGCGTGTAGTACATAGCCTACTATCCTGGGCCGCCAATATTAACCTTTCATCTCTTGGTTTGAATTCACCACTCCTTAACCATTCCTGCATTCATTCCTGATCAACATGAGGTTCTTCCAGAAGTTTTCTGACTTGCAACTATATGCTTTTTCTACATAGGTTCATAGGCAGATACTAGGCTATCAGCCCAAGGGCCTAAGTACGCCTAGCCAACAAGGGTCCCTGGCTTTCACCACCCAAGAAAGTTATTTTCCTGTGCTCCTGTTGAGCAGAGCCACAGAAGTGATCCCCGAGGTGAATTTCCTATTTCCCATCCACTCATCAAGATTTTTTTGAAGAGTGCTAATGAGCAACTCTGGTTGACATAGATGGGTAGTTTGTTCCAGAGATTGGGAAGTCTCTGGGACAGGAATCTATCCCTCCAGCATGTTCTATTTATTGTGGTGACAAGGTTTAGTTCCCTAGAGCGTGTAGCTCAGAGGGATTGGGATTTCTTTAGGTGTAGCATGTCCAACAGCTCTGGGTTTGATGTAGCTTTGAATGTTAGGCAGAGATCACCTTGGAGTAAGCGATATGCTACGGAGTAAAACTGGAGTTTTTGAGACGGTCAGCATAGAGCATCTGTTTTGAGTCTGGTAATCCTCTTTGTGAGGTACTTCTGCGGCCTTTCCAGCTGTTGCCGATGTCTTGTGAGGTACATTCCAAAAGGAGTGTTGTACTCTATAATGGGTCTAATGAGAGCAGAGTATAGGGGAACAGTGACCTCTTTTTTTCCTGGATGAGAACCCTTTTGCGATGAGGTGTGCCACATGGAAGGATTTCCTGACTACTGTGGCGATGTGATTATCAAAGGAGACTACTGTCCACCAGAGTCCCAAGGTCTCTTTATCGCACATTTGGTGTTAAGTAGACTGCCGCCTATGTGGTAGTTCATGGGTACAGAGTTTTTGCCAAAGAGG
>NC_056728.1:835084721-835116782 GCF_019279795.1 Protopterus annectens | reverse complement strand
GAGACTATATGTCACTGTTAGTCAGGGGCACAGTTAACTAACCTCGAATAAGGGCATATTAAAACTCACTTAAAAATGGGTGGCGAAAGCCAAACACAGTCTGGCTAGGCTTACAAATGCTCTAGGGCAGATAGCCTAGTATGAACCTATGAACCTATGAACATTGGCAAAGTGTTTATTTAGGCCTTCTATACAGGGGCGGCCCGTGCTATTGGACTGCCGGACTGCAGCCCCCTCAACTGTAAAATAAAGAAAAAGTAAGAAAATAAAAAGATAAAAAAATCACGGACTTTCGCGCATGCGCACTAGTCCGGACTGCTGCTGAGACAGTCTGGAGCATGCGCAGAGTGTCTCAGCAGCAGTCCTGACTGGGAAACATGAAGAATGGAGCTCCCAGAAGTCTATACAGTTTTAAACTGCATAGACTGTCCTGAAACTAGCTGGGAAAACACATCAGGGTCAGACTGCGACATCAGCAGTCTGGTCAGGATTTGGATTTATGGTGGTTTGCGGACAGGGATTTGGAGTGGTTTGCTACAAGATCTACTACAGGTAAGTGTGTGGACAGGGATTTGGATTTGGATGTGTGTGTGTGTGTGTGTGTGTGTAAATGCCCCAGGTGCAATATACTGGTGGTTAGACTCATGGTGGTGTGGTAGGGAATACCTCAGGCTTGAACCCTGTACCTTGTATGCAGGTGTTAAAGACCTGAATTCCCTACCCACCACCATTTGTAAAAAAAATTGCAGATTTTTGCCTCATATTTGAGCTGATCTGTTCCTCATAATATCTGTGGTTTGTAAATGCTGCAATGCTTGATATTTGATGGGGCAGTTGTAGCATTGTTGCCTCAGAATTGCAGGTTCTCGGGTTTAATTCTTGGCTGGGGTGCCTTCTTTTTGGGGTCTGTATCTTCTCCCTGTGTTTGTGTGGGTTTGCTTTTGTGTCCTCCCATGTTACAAAGACATGTCTGCATTATTTCTTCCTGGGCCTCTGCTGAAAATTGTTTTTTTGTTCCAAGTCAGACTGTCCTGATTAACAAATGTTAAATAAAACTGACAGGCATTTGAATTTCAGACTTCAGGTTTCTGAATGTTTAATTCCTTACATATTTGATGGTGCAGTCATGCAGTGGCAGTATTGTTGCCTCACAGCTATAGGTTTTCTGGTTTGATTCTTGGCTGGGGTGCCTTCTGTGTGGAGTCTGTATCTTATCCCTGTGTTTGTGTGGATTTGCTCTGATGTCCTGCCATTTTACAAAGACATGTGTCTACAGTATTTCTCCCTGGGCCTCTGCTGAAAATTGTTTTTGTTCCATCAGAAGTAAAATTGACAGGCATTTGAATTTCAGACTTCATATTCTTCAGAAAATACATAATAAAACAACTTTTTATTCTAGGAATAAATATATAGTAACACAACCTTTTATTATAGCAATTTTCTAAGTTTATAAGATGACTATTTGAAATTTGTCCTTATTTTTGGGACTGTATTACCCTGTTATTGGCTTTGTCCAGGTTTTTTGTGCTAAGGTTGACAGCTATGGCAAGAACTGAATTCACTGAATATGTTTGAGGGCTGTATTCCCTCATTACTGGGTTTGTCCAGGTGTTTTGTGCTAAGAGATTGACAGCTATGGTGAGAACTGAATTCATTAAATGATAGCCATTTAAGTTTCAGTCTTCCTCTCTTTCACAAAGCAGCTGATTTGCCGTAGTGGTATGTTGCTCTGACTGTTTTGCACAAGGACCTTGGCAGTAAAATATATGGTGGTAACACAGCATTTTTCTTTCACAAAGCAGGTGATTTGGCATAGTGGTATGTTGTTCTGACTCTTTTGCATATGGACCTTGGCAGTAAAATGTATGGTGGTAACACAGCATTTTATTCTAGCAGCTTTCCAAGATTATACAAGCAGTGTTTAATGTGTCCCTGGTTTTTGCCCTTTTGACCCACCCCAATAAATTTGGCTTTTTCCAGATTTCTTGTGCTGCGAAGTTGAGATGCAGTTGAGTATTGAGTAGATTTTACAAGGAGCTGAGAGCTGCAGGGGAAAATAAGCTTAGTGCTGATTATGCTAAGTCAGTTCACGTTGCTAATAGCACAACAGGTTGTGTACTTGCTTTTGATGCAGAAGGTTGTTGGTTCTACTCCCATAAGGGGTGAATGCTGCCGTACTGAAAGTTAAGATACTAACTATGAGCCTGTTATCAGTTTGCCATCCATTTCCTATTGCAATATTACTAGCTTATTGTTATTGTAATTTAGGCAATTTATTCCTCAGGGGCATCAGACACTTTATTTTTCAATGAAACCATGAAATATAAAGGTGATTGCTAGCAGCAACCTCTTCATTACAGATTTATTTAACGTGGAATTATTTAGATGACTTTTTTACTACTTCAGAGATTGTGCATATTTACTGATAATGGTGGACTGTAGAATTGTGCATATTTACTGATAATAGTGGACTGTAGAAGTTTGAGTAGACTTTTATGATGGAAATGTTCTGAATTGGGCAGTTTTGTCATTGGTGCATGCGTTTTGTTTCATTGTTTACTGGAAAAATGTTCAAAGCAATAGGAAGGTATATCAAAGAGCACATGTATGTTTCATATGCAAGGGGCCTATGATTTGAAAACAGCCCAGAATTAATCTTTATCTGCCACGGGTAAAATGTATTTTCTTTGAATGTGGATTTCAATGTTGTTTCAATGAATGTGAGTTTCAATGGCAGAGACGTTTTAATGCCAAGTTTGTTTAGCAGATGTCTTAGTCTTTGTGCTGTAAAATGCAAAATAAAACTTTCAAATGAAGTTCAAATCATCATAGAAGTAAATCAGTATGCACATTAGTGTTTATGGTAAATGGAGTAAAATAGCCAAGTAATGGATCATTGGAATGGCTGCAGGGGGAGGCTCCATTCGACCATGGTTTTGTGAGGGGCAAGGGAGGCAAACTTAGGCAGTCCCAGCTGAACCATACCTCCCAACTGTCCAGATTTTCAAAGAATTAATAGATTTTTTGCTTCTTATTTTTGGTTTGTTCCTCATAAAATTTGTGGTTTTCTGACAAATCATTTAGGAATTAAGTCACTAAATAATGACACACTGAGTTTCAGACTTCATCACCTTCAGAAAAATGCATGCTAAAGTAAGACCTGTTCTATCAACTGTCTCAGTTTATACAAGAGCAATTTTTAGTACTGTTTATATGTTCCCCCAATATATTTGGCCTTGTCCAGATTTATTGCATTAACAGGTTGAGAGGTACATTCAAATAAATTGCTTTATAGAATTAGGCATAGCCAAACCTCTCAACTGTCCCTGATTTTGGCTCAAAATGTTGCTCTTCCCCTAATGATCCCTCCACAAAATAGCAATTTTGGAAGAAAACATGGAGGGTTTATAATTAAGAAATAACTGTAATAATCAGTTAGATTACTTTTATTTCAGAAATGCATGTAGATTCTTTTATTTTGTCAGCTGATCAAGTTAGCAGTACTAATATTAAAGTGTCCCTTCTTTGACAGGTTCCCAACTGTATTGTGTTGCTATTTTATATTTTTACATCACATTTTTGGTCCATTTTTCATAAAATTGTATTTTTTTGGCAAATTAGTGACAAATCATTAAAGACTGAAGTTAGAAAATAATGACAGACATTTGAGTTTCAGATTTCATACCATTCAGAAAATTCATACTAATGCAAGACCTCTATTATCTTTCTAAGTTTATAAAAGCAATATTTTAAAAATTGTCCTTATTTTTTGGGACTTTGTCCCATTTCTTTGTATGGCTTTGTCCAGATTCCTTGCTCTGAGGTTGAGAGGTATGACAAATGTGTCAGGGCCATCACAAGTCAGCCAGAGACATTTCAAACTGTGACATACTTGTTGCACCCCACTCCTCCATGTAGTGACTCTGGATGTGTCGAAGCAAGGCAAGGAGTAGTTACGCAGTGTAAATGTGCAGAGTATCCCCCCCATCCAAGGTAGACACAAGTACTAGAGTGGCTTTTCATCTGTCCTTGATTTTTACAGAATGGTCTGGTTTCTGTCATATTTTTTGTACTGTTGATTTATGCTTATTACTCAAAGTGCCTGTTGCTCTGTGTTTAAGTAGCAATACTTTAATGACCATCAGGTAAGCTTGGCTGAGATTGCAAGATGCAAGTAAGCTTTAATAAGCATACTGTTAAAGAATTGCCAACATTGAAAGCCTTTCTGTTGCCATGTAGAGAATACTTAGCTAGATAATGTATAAGCCTTGGGTATTAAAATGCATATGCCAATATTTGTAATAAAGGACAGGATTACATTATTTTAAGAGTCTCATTACATTTGGAGACTTCCAGTCATCTCTGCAGGCATTACCCGTAAACAGAATGCCAATCATGTGGTCCATAACCTGTACAGTAATCCTTTTAAGCAATGTATCTTGAGCTTATTTCTTGTTTGCTTTTCATTTTTTACTTTGATCATGTTTTCCCCATGAAACAAGTAGATGTCAGGCAGCAGGTCTTTTTTTGGATAAGGAACATTTTTACAAGTGGGTCATCAGAGATTTCTACTTTCAGCATGTTACTTGGTACTTTAATAAAGCTGAATATAAATTATAATTAGAACTGCACTGCAAGAAGTGGTTTGAGTTGAGTGCTGCTTGTTTTTCTTATACTTGATTTTGACTGGCATTCCTTTAATGTATTTAAAAAAAGTAATTTATTTTTTCATGCCTCACAACCTTTTTTGTTTCCATCTAGATATTAAGCTGTCATGCAGTCAATGCATTGACATATTTTTATTCTTCTACACTTCATTTTGTCTTAATTGGACTCTCATAATGATGGTTTGGCACCCAGGGCAGTATATTTAGTTTTTGTGGTTTTGAGCATAGCTCCTCCCCTTTCTGGTTGGCTGCACCCCTTTCCATTGACCCCACCTATTCAGCTGTCTCCTGCAGCCCCCCTTTGATTTGAAGTCACCAGCCGCCACTGCTTCTATATATCCCACCTTATCCATAGAGGTTTCACTTATGAAGCAAGTGAAATCTTTGTGCACCTGTACTCATCAGGACCATACTTGGGTAGAATGCACCATTTTGGATGTACCTTACATGACACCTGCAGCTAATTTACTGACCACAAAGGTACCTCACCCAACAGAAGAGTCTTACAGATGGCCTACAAAGTTCAGCTACAGACACTCAAGATGTACTCAGTTGCTTAATGCCTACCCAGATGCAATCTGTGAGTGTTGTATACAGCCATGTACAAGCAAGACGTATTGTTCATGCTCCACCTCAGGATATGTGTATCCCTTACAGCTACACAGTACAGGGACATCAAACTCAGCACAGGATTACTAGTACATGCAGCAGGGCCAGATTCATATCACAGGGGCTACACTCACTGTGGAACATACTCACACTCCACATTAGGTGGAGACACTCACTGACCCTTTTCAGTGGAGGTCTCGATGAGGGTATGGGTGATCATTCATTTAACCATGGGGTGTCTTCTGTGTCCCTGCTAGACAGAGGCACAATACATTAACCGTACAACAGCTATCTTGTGTGACCTACTATTCCAAGGCACAATATAGTAGTCTACAGGGTGGTGAAAGCCAAGCACAGTCTGGATAGCATTATGAATGCCCTATGGCTGATACCTACTATGAAGCAATGAAACTATGTACCTATGATACTGTTTAGTGTGCACATTGTTTATTGTTGATACTGACTGTAGGTTTGTTATCTTCGTTGCTTTCCTACTTTCTATGTACAACATATGTATCTGTAGTACATATGTGATTATGACTGACTTCCAAGATGTTCTATATATGTCTGTTATCTTATAAATATGTGCACAAGCCAGGACTGTTGGTTTGTGAGGGGTTCCTGGGTTAACACATGAACCAACAGATATGTCTGGCATGCTGCTGCACGCACACATGGCCTAAGTGTGTGAGCATAATCCGTTTGCCCTTTCACTGTTTTGTTGCCTCAAATTTTTCTCATGTATTTAAGTGTGTGGGCATGCCCAGTATAACCTGTCAGTATGTTGCTGTCTGGGGTCCAATACATTTGTTAACATGTGTGAACACAGACATTATTAACATGTATATTATGTGTGTTGTACATCAAGTTATATTTATACTGCAGGGCCCACCCGTGTGTCATAACTCAACATGAATTATGCTGTGCCTGCTGGGTTTCCTTGAGACACTTTGCATAGACTTATCAACATGTCTTCTTAGAGGCTGACCAGCGAAATACTGTCATGGTTTAGTGGTTCAGTACTTAGACTATAGTGTATGGTATCCTGGGTTCAAGGCCTGTCACTGCTTCAAAGTCTCCTATTGTGCAGATCAGACTCCTTAAGGTCAAGTAAAGCATATTTGTGTATGTTTACCTGCTTTTGCTCAAATATGGCCATTTTTGACCAGACTTGCTCAACATTTGTCAACATTGATGAATGGTGGCCAATATTGCTGAACATTGTCCAAAGTTGTAGCAGTTAGTGTGTATATTGTGTTTACATATTATTATATAGTAGCAAAGTTGTTTCGCACTGCTTTATATTGGTTAACAAAATGCAATCTTGTCTCAGGTGGTGCTGCAGGGCTGCCTATGTCAGATGCAATTTGTACACTCCCTATACATGTTTGGGAACAGGGAGTGTCAACTTAGTCATCCCTTTTACTATATGTGCGGGTCAGGAAGAGGTATCATTTCCAGGGTTCCTACTGAGCCAGTGTATGTGCTATGCATTGCCTCTTCGCCAAGGCCAAAGCATACTGGGCATGCCTCCTTCTGCCTACTGGGGCAGGCTCAGGTTGTTCCTCCTCCGAGTCACGCTCTGCCTGTGATGGCCTTGGCATTGGTGGGGGGCAGTGTGGGCTGCACCTATACTGATCCTGCTGCAGCTGTTTTCGCAGGATCATGTTATGTAGCATTACACATGCCATGACAATTTGGGTACATGTAGTTGGTGAGTACTGCAAGGCTCCACCAGGTGTGTCCAGGCACTGGAACTGTGACTTGAGCAGCCCAAACACACGCTTGATTACATTTCGTGTTTGTGCGTGTGCCTCATTATGGCCTTCCTGTTCAGGTGTGTGTGCATTTCTGATGGGTGTCATCAGCCACGGCTCCAGTGCTTATCCAGCATCCCTCACTAGGTGACCGTGAGGAATGTCCCCATTGGCAAATGTCTGGTACAGCTGTATCAGATGCCAGATATGGGAATTGTGGTAGCTTCCAGGGCAGCCAGCACACACATTCATTATTATGCCCTGGGCATCTCACAGGACCTGGCAGTTGATGGAGGGGAAGCCCTTGCGGTTAATGTAGGCCCTACCCCGCTCACCAGCTGGTGCTTTGATACATATGTGCGTGCAGTCTATTGCACCCACTACCTCAGGGTATTCTGCTATTTGCTGGAAAAGATGCATATTGCTGGCCAATACCTCACGAGAATTGGGGAAATATACATGATCACCGACATGTGCTGATATGGCATCCAGGAACTGGTGCAGTACCCTGGATGCTGATGCCTGTGATATCCCCATCATATCACCAGTTGGTCTCTGGAAAGTACCTGTTGCTAGTATTCGTAAGCCAACACATACCTTGGTTTCCACTGGAATGGGTTCCCCTCTGTTGGTTCTGTGTGTGAGGCGTGGCCTGCACAGCTCAACAATTTGCTGCAGGAGGTCTCTGTCCACTCTATAGCGCTCCACTATCTCCAGCTCATGTAGCCCCTGGTAGGTTAACCTGGGCCTGTACACTGTTCTCCGTCTCCTCACTGGGGGTTGGTTGGCAGCATACCCATTGTCACCACCCTCAGCATGTTGCATATGTCAGTTTATGACAGCAATGGCAGCCCCTAACATTTCTTTGTCTCAGTTAAGCTTTTTCAGTATTCACTTCTCTTGGCTTACTGCAGTGCTGCAGTGTCTCTGAGGAATAAATGGTGAAAAGCCGTTTGCAGAATTTTAAGTGCTGGGCTAGGCTGGGCTGGTTTACTGCCTGTGTAATTGCCTCATTCTAATTATTTCCACCTGCTAGCTCTGCTGACTCTCCCTGGTTAACTTCCTACTGTTTGTTGTGCTTTCTTTTCCCTTTGCATTTCCTCAGGGGGGCAGCGCCGTGCACACAAGCGCAAACACTCGCACACGCACTAACACGCATGCGCACAGGCTTAGACGTACTTATACTAGCTAATTCCTCCTTAAATGCATGCACACGAGTGCAAAGGCACTTACAAGACTTTAAACTGCCTTATACATGCTTACTCCAGCTTAAATACACGCACACAAGCGCAAATGCGCTTACAAGACTTTAAACTGCCCTACACATGCTTACCCACGTGCATACAAGTGCAAATGTGCTGATACAGATTTACACAACATTACACATGCTCACCTCTGCTTACATGCTCGCACACTGTCTTACTCAGGTTTCTAGGTGCGCACACGCGCGCATACATGTTGCAAGCATTTTTACAAGAAACTTTAGTGATACCCACAGTGTGCACCTTCTATTTCTTGACTTTAGCTAGGATACCTACTGACACACCTCTTCCAGTGATGAGCGACTGACAGCTAACACATGCCACTCTGCTCCAATGAGATTAGCTTCTTTCATACATACCCCCCTCATGATGTCACCTATATCCTACTCTGTTACTCCCCTTATCCTAGTCTTACACTCCACTGACTGTGCTCATTTGCTATGTAGACTTGGGATTCAATATCCTTACCCTTATTTGCATAGGATTGCCTACTAATGCTTGGTTACATCTCTTAGACTGGGTTCCCCCCTTAGCAACCCCTACTCGGTAGCCATGTTGTCCTCAGCCTGCCGTTGCCTTGCATTGTACATTACAAATACCCATAAAATCCACATTTGTGGATTTTAATTATTAGTTTTCTGGTTTTCAGAGCACAGCGTGTTTGCGCTGCGCTGTGCTAAGCTTAAACATCGGAAATCGGACAAAAAAAAATATATTTTTTTCATTTTGCATCGGGAAACATTGCCAATGGCCGTATATGCTTCCTCTACTAGATGCAACCTTTATTTGGAGCTGTCACGACTCCGTTTTGCTATTTGCAGAATGGTACTCAGTTGTCAACTGAGTACATTTCTGCAGATAACACTACTCTTACTCGGACAGGTTCGGGTTTCCTGAATCGCAAATCTACCTCATTTGCATGCCTTTCGGCTGCGATTGAGGTAATTTGCATATCCGAGCCCTGTCCGTGTAAGAGCAGTCTTAGGAGCTCTCTTGCACGCCCCTGTAGGCTGTTCCTTGTTCGCTCGTCGGACATGATGGCTGCATGGAGTCTTTCTCTACTCTTAGACTCCGTGCAAGCCATTGTGAATCCGGCCAATAGTTATAAAAAGCGCAGCACCAGTCTATAAACTATGTCAACTCATTCCAGTGATCACGACAATTTTGCCAAGATTGTCTGATGTTTTATATACTAATGGATTCTGCTTCATTAATGTCATGGAATATGCTATTATATGTTTCTTACAGGAAAAGCTGATGCCACATAAAGAAAGCAGACAAGTATGATTATATTCTTCATCCTGCAAATTGATACCTATAAAGAAAACCACAGTGTCAGACTAACTCTTTTGAAATTAATACACAGGTATTTATCATTACTTTAAAGTAAGTTACTTTTGAATGCGCTACTAACCCATACCTGAACGATAAGTGAAATGTTTTAAGTTACAGTTATAGCATCAATAGAGATTGAAAAGATATATCAGTCCTTCTGCTGCACTTTCTATAAATGTTATGCCCGACAGCATTTTATATATTGATTCAAATGCTCAGATGCCCTTGATTAAAAAGGGAAGTAAGAAATTTCAGTACTTCAGATATGGGAATAGTGATGGGATCCAGGCCCCGGAGTTGAGCCCAAACAGCAAATCTTTTCCATTTGTTAGAATACAATTTCTTTGTAGCAGATTTGTGGGCCGAGGATAAGATGTGTACAACTTCTGGATCCAAAGTATGACTCCTTACTATTGTTGGAAGAGGAGGAGCCAAGCCGTCAATTTTAAGGTGTGTAGGGACTGGTGGAATAGTCCCGATTGATGAACCAAAAGGTCTGGGATCTGGTCCAGGAACCATGGACCTTCCAGAGCATACTTCTGAAGATACGGGAACCATACTTGACGAGGCCAGTAAGGAGCAACTAAGATCATTCTGCTTCCCAAGACCGATGCCTTTTGGATCACCTTGGGCAGGAGGGGAACTGGGGGGAAGGCATAAAGCAAGCCGGTGGGCCAAGGAAGGGCTAGAGCGTCCATGGGGCTCTTCCCCAGGGCCGGGATGAGGGAGAAGAACTTTTTGCACTTCGCATTCAGTGGAGTCGCGAAGAGGTCGCAACATGGAACTCCCCATTTGCTGAATATCTGATTTGCCACTGTAATATTCAGAGACCATTCGTGGGGAGAGAGGATGGTTCTGCTCAGTTTGTCGGCTATCACACTGGATTTGCCCGGGATATGAGTAGCCAGTAGAAAGCATTTGGTCGACACTGCCCATTCCCAAACTCTCATGGCCTCTCTGCAAAGAGGATAGGATCTGGTCCCTCCCTGTTTGTTCAGATACCAGACAACTGCCATGTTGTCTGAGTGAACAGCAATTACGCCCTGAGGAAGGTAATTGTGAAGGGCTTGAAGGGACAGAAGCACTGCCCTCATTTCTAGGATGTTGATATGAAGACGGGTCTCCTCTGGTTGCCATTTGCCTTGGACTGACCTGCCCAGGGAATGCCCCCTCCACCCCATCTGGGAGGCGTCTGTGGTCAAAGTGGCCGAAGGAGGAGGTGGAACAAAAGGTCGTCCCTGATCCAAATTGGAGGGCACTAGCCACCAGCGAAGGTCTCGTTTGCATGTTTCTGTGATCCATATGGGATAACTGAGAGGACCACTGAGCTGAAAGAAGCCACTGGAGAATTCTCATGTGCAACCTCGCCAAGGGGACTAGAAGAACCGTGGCGGACATGGATCCCAAAAGCTGCAGGACTATTCTGGCTGAGGCTTTGGACCTGGGAAGTAAGGCTCGAACTTGAGTCTGTATGGTTTGTATTCTGTCTGTAGGTAGATAGACCCGCATTTGGTTTGAGTCTATCTCTACCCCTATGAATCTTATTCGTTGAGATGGCAGCAACACAGATTTTGGCCAATTGAAGGTGATTCCAAGGGAATTGCCCAGTGATATGGTGGCCTGAAGGCTCCTCAGTAGTAGATGCTTGGAGGTGGCAGTTAGGAGCCAGTTGTCTAGATATGGAAACACCTGGAATCCTAGACTTCTCAGGTGAGCAGTCACGACTGCCAAACACTTGGTGAACACCCTGGGGGCTGTGGTGAGACCAAAGGGCAGCACACGGAATTGAAAATGACTGCCTCCTAGGCTGAAGCGCAGATGTCTCCTGGACGTTTGATGTACCATGATATGGTAATAAGCGTCCTTGAGATCTATGGAGCACATCCAAACACCTTTCTCCAGCAATGGAAGAATGGTTTGTAGGGTGACCATTCGGAACTTGGACTTTCTGACTGAACGGTTTAGAGTGCTGAGGTCCAGAATGGGCCTCAAGTCCCCGGTCTTTTTTGGCACCAAAAAGAATCTTGAGTAAGTTCCTAATCCGATCTGGTCTTCGGGGACCGGTTGGATGACTCCTTTTTGCAGCAGCTTTAAAACTTCTGAGGCTGCAGTATCCCGTTGACTGGGTGGTGGGTCCGGGATCCTTCTGGACTGGGATGGGGTGTGAGAGAAAGGGATGGTGTAACCTCCGGCGATAATTCGAAGCACCCATCGATCCTGAGTGATACCTTCCCAGGCCTTTAGGTGCTTCGAGAAACGTCCCCCGACTGGCTCCGGAGCTGCACAGTCGGGCAATCCCTCAGGGACTGTGAAAAGCTGAAGAGCCACGAAATGACTCGCGGTCTCCAGTGTTGCGAGGGCCTCTGCTGCCTCTGGGACGGCGTCTTCCCGAAGAATTTCCCCCTCCCCTCCCTCTGGAAGGGGGGTCCTCCTGCTGAGAGGGGTAAGGCTTCTGAGATCTAAGGAACCACATTTTCCCTCCTCTTTTAGCCTTGGGATAAGGCCGAAAGGGAGTGGAAAATCGTGCCCCTACGGCAGTCAGAGTCTTACCCTCCTGTTCGCAGCAGGTCAGTGTGTCCTTTACCTTGGGTCCAAACAGGGAGGACCCATCAAAGGGGGCGTCGGCAAAGGAAGACTTAAAGGCCTCCATGAAATGACACAGGCGAAGCCAGGCTTGTCTCCGTAGAGCAATGCCTGTACCCGCCGCTCTACTCGCCCCTTCGGCCGCATAAGAAATGAGCCTCATGGACGAGTTTGAAATGGACGACAACGCAGCCAGCTGAGAGCCAACCGTCTGGGTCAGCTCCTCAGGCAGGTTACCCAAGAGGGTATCGGAAAGTTCTTTAATCAGATCCCTCTGAAATCTAGTAAAGTGCGTAAGGTAGTTCAAGAACCTTAAGGTAAAGGCCGCTGAACTGAGGGTGCACTTTCCATACTGATCCATGCTCCTGGACTCCTTATTAGGAGGATGGACGGACGTCGAAGCCTCTGCTACATCTTGCTGGGTAGCAGATGCCACCACCAAAGCATCTACAGCCACACCTTTAGTTAGAAACTCTTTTTCAGGGGGTGCCGAGAGAAATTTATTAGGACGAGCAGGCACCGGTTCCACGGAGTCTGGGTGTTCCCACGCCCTTCGACAGACCAAATCCAAGAGCTCGTCGAAGGGCGGAGACACCCAGGAGGCGGAGGGCTGAGCCCCGAAGGCCTTGAGGAACACCGTCTCATCAGCAGAAGGGGGTTTGGACTGCCAGCCGCCCCGTTGTTTAAGGGCTTCCAGGATGTCTGCAAAGGAGACATCATCCGAGGATGACTTAGGGGACCCCTCTGCATCATCAAGATCAGTGTCCAATGTAAGAGACTCATCAGGGGAGTCAACGTGCTTCCTCTTGCACGATCTCTTCCTGGGGGGTTCTTCCGAAGAAGCTTCAGAAGGACCTCCAGGAGGGGGGGGAACCCCAGTGGGGGTAACCTCAGGCCCCGGGGCTCTGCTGTCTAAAGACAGGGGGACTGCCAAAGACCCAGTCTCGGTATGTAGGGAAGGAGCTGGGGAGACCATGGAGGTAGTCAAAGAAGATTTGGCTAACGCACTCCTCATAGCCCTGAAGGCGGGACCGCCAGAATCCTGGGAGGGTCCCACCTCCGTGGCCACAACAGTAGATGGCACTCCCGCCGCCGACGCACCAAGAGGGAGACTTGGGACCGAAAACATCAATCCCGAAGCATCCCCCCCGGGGCCGACGGAAGAAGTCCGTGTACTGAACTCCGACCCAAGAGCCGGAGTTGGAGTAAGGGTTGGGCCCGACCCTAGAACATCCACCGGTTCCACCAGCACCGGCTCCAACGGTGCCGAGGCTGTTGGAGGAGGATTCATAGTAGAGAGGTGGACCATCGGCTCCGAAGCCGAATGGGCCAGAGCCAAAACTAGTTTTTGGAACACCGGAGACTGGAAAAGTCTTAGGAGCACCCTGTCGATGTCTGAATCAGACATCTTGGATGACCTGGAGGATACCGATCGGGACCAAACCGATTTCTCCATCGGCTCCAAAGGACTAGGGGACCGGCTCCGAATTGATTCCACCACTATCGGCTCTGAGAGAGACCTCGATGTAACTTCCCTCGGTGTCGATAAGGACTTCGGCTCCGAAGGAGAAGAGTCTGAGCCGGTAACCCTCATCGGCTCCAATATCAGTGGAGCCGACGAAGGTGACCTGCCTCTCGATGCCCCAGACCTCGGCTCCGAAACCAGAGGGGTCGAGGCAGGAGGCATCGAGGCAGACCGTTCCACCCTCGGCTCCGAAGTCCGTGGAGCCGATGGAGAAGACTGCCTAGGTTTCTTGGCAGTCGGTTCCGACAGGCTGGTCGGAGCCGACGCTTTCTTCTTTTTTGAAGGAGAGGGAGACGAAGATAAAGCCTCTTCGAAAGAAGGCTTGATTAATCCTTTTAGGATTAATTTGTTCTTCCTCTCCTGGAGGACTCTTAAAGAGAAAGCGTGACACACGCTACATGATTCTTGTAGGTGCTTGGCGCCTAAACAGTAAACGCACGAGGAGTGGTCGTCCGTTATGGACATCTTAAAACCACACCTCATGCATTTTTTAAACCCGGAGGGTTTGTGTTCTTTTGACATGGCCAAAATAGCCAAAACACAGCTGTCTGCAAGCAAAAAGAAAAGTTTGTCACAGTATATATATATATATATATATATCTTCTTTTTTTTTTTTTTTTTTAAGTACAAGTACAGTACAAAGAAAAATTATACAGAAAAGAGAGAGAGAGAGAGTCAAGACCCTCTAACTTAAATGGGTACTTGACCCACAAACAAAAAACCAAGACAGTAAAAGCAACAGGGGAAGGCCCCTCTAACTAAAACGGGAAACCTTCCCTTTGCGAAAAAAACACAAATTCTCAACAGGAATATCAAATACACACTCAAAACACAAGAAATAGCTGTTAAAACAGCTTTTGGGTTCAAAATCAGCAAATTTCTGACAGGAAAAGCCTAAATAAATTAGTACTTAGCCCAGCCAAGTTGAGACCACGTCTATGCTTGTAAGCGGCAAACGAGATCTGGGGGATTAGTGGTGGTGCATCCTGGGATAAGAAATAGCTCAGCCAATAAGAGGCCTCGCTCTATAGCATAGCGTGCCGAGTCGGAGCCGAGGGATCGGCTCCGAGCCCATCAGTATTGAATGTAGGTGAGATAGGATCACATAACATCCTTTCTTCTCTTGGTTTGAATTCACCTCTCCTTAACCATTCCTACATTCGTTCCTGATCAACATGGGGTTCTTCCAGAAGTTTTCTGTACTCGCAACTATATGCTTTTTCTACATAGGTTCATAGGTAAGTACTAGGCTATCGGCCTAGTAAGCTTAGCCAACAAGGTTCCCTGGCTTTCACCACCCAAGAAAGTTATTTTCCTGTGCCCCTGTCGAGCAGAGCCACAGAAGTGATCCCCGACATGAATTTCCTATTTCCCATCCACTCATCAAGATTTTTCTTGAAGAGTGCTAATGAGCAACTCTGCTTGACATAGATGGGTAGTTTGTTCCAGAGATTGGGAAGTCTCTGGGACAGGAATCTATCCCTCCAGCATGTTCTATTTATTGTGGTGACAAGGTTTAGGTCCCTAGAACATGTAGCTTGGAGGGATTGGGATTTCTTTAGGTGTAGCATGTCCAACAGCTCTGGGTTTGACATAGCTTTGAATGCTAGGCAGAGATCACCTTGGAGTAGGCGATATGCTATGGAGTAAAGATGGAGTTTTTTGAGACGGTCAGCATAGGGCATCTGTTTGAGTCTGGTAATCCTCTTTGTGAGGTACTTCTGCAGCCTTTCCAGCAGTTGCAGATGTCTTGTGAAGTACATTCCAAAAGAGGCGTTGTACTCTATAATGGGTCTAATGAGAGCAGAGTATAGGGGAACAATGACCTCTTTTTTCCTGGATGAGAACCCTTTTGCGATGAGGTGTGCCACATGGAAGGATTTCCTGACTACTGTGGTGATGTGATTATCAAAGGAGACTACTGTCCACCAGAGTCCCAAGGTCTCTTTATTGCACATTTGGTGTTAAGTAGACTGCCGCCTATGTGGTAGTTCATGGGTACAGAGTTTTTGCCGAAGAGGATACACTTTTTGGCATTCATCTTGAGGCCATAGCTCTGACACCAGGCATCTGTCTCAGTGAAGTCCTTCTGTAAGATGTCCACGTCGTTTGGGGACTCGACTATGGCTCCTAATTTGCAGTCATCTGTGAACTTCGCTAGCCAGAGACCTTTTGTGTTAACCTGTACTTCAGAGAAGCAGATACCAAACCTGAAAGGACCCAAGACTGAACTCTGTGGTACCCTACTTGTCACTGGTTTGAAGTCGGATTTGGAGTCTGTAACTTTTAGAGTGTGGGGTTCTGTCAGTGAGCCAGCTGTCAACCCATCTTGTGATGTAGGGATTTATACCTAGTTTAGTGAGTTTAGCTATAATTCCAGAATGCGGGATGGTATCGACGGCCTTGGCGAAGTCAAGATAGGCTGTGTGAACCACCTTACCCTTGTCTATGGCTTTGGTGACTGCCTCAAAGAAGTTGATCAGGTTCAGGAGATATGATCTGCCTTTCACAAACCTGAACTGGGTGGGGTCCAGAGTTTGGAGGTTACCAATGTCTTTATGAGTTCCATGATAATACGTTCCATGGCCTTGCAGACTTGGCTTGTCAGACTAATAGGGTGATGGTTCCTGGGGTCCGTGATGGGTCCCCCTTTGTGGAATGGGATAACTGTTGCTGTGCGCCATTCAGTGGGCACGAAGCCTGACATGAGGCTATGATTGAACATGGTGCTTAGGTGGAGAGCCAGTTCATTCTGAAGTTCTTGTAAAATGCAGCCTTGGATGTTGTCTGATCCCATGGATGCTGTGTTTTTGGCTTTAGAGAGTTCAGTTTTTACCTGCGTAGTTGTGATTACAGGGTCTCTGCATTCTTTCAGTACAGATATGGGCCCTTCAGGGGGTGAGAGGGGGGTAAAGTTAGCACTGAACCTATCTGCCAGGATGTTGGCAATATAAGTTGGTTCTGTAATTTTCGTGGCATTGTGCTGTAACTCAGAGCAGATATGGATGTTGCCATTGAGATTCTTGACATAGCTATAGAATACTTTGTGGTTGTCCTTAGAATCTGTGGTGATTTTGTTTTCATAGCTAGCTTTGGAGGATTTTATGAGGAATCTCTGCTTCTTACTGAGGCTGACCAGGGAGGTCCTCCACTCATGGGATTTTACTCTCTTTTGCAACAGTTTACTCCTTCTGTTGTAGAGTTTATTTATGGTAGGGGACCACCAGATTGGCTTCATTTTTTTTTGGAGGATAGCATATTGGTTCTGTTAGGGATAGCATGATCCATGCACTCATGTAAGTGCTTACAGAGTGCAGCTGTGTAGGATTCAGCAGTCATAGCTGTATTGTCCATCTGGATGGGTGTCATGAAGTTCACCACTTCTGTCTTGAGAAGCATGAAGTTGTCTTTGGAGAAATTTTTTTACAGTAGTTTCCTTAATGGGGGGTTGGGGCGGGATGTGGATATATATGGTGATTAGCCTGTGATTGGATCTGACCAATGAGGAGTTGACTTTAGGTGAGGCACACCGGTCACTCATGTTGGTAATGACTAGGTCTAGGATATTGTTGCCCCTGGTGGGGGTGTGGATAAGTTGATCCAGGGCATTGCAATTTAAGAATTCCAGAAAGCGTTGACTGAAGGAGTTGATACATGAGTAGTTTTCCCACTTAATGGTGGGGTAGTTGAAATCACCCATTATTAGGGTGTTTGGTTGAACCGTAATATTTTCCAGTATATCAAGAAAAGAAGAGTGGGAATCCTGGGACATGGTGGGGGATCTGTAGCAAGCTACAATTTGGATTGCAGTTTTGCCCAGAGTTAGTTGCACATGGATAATCTTGGATGCATTATGTTGGACAACTAGCCTGGAGGTGTGTGGATATCCTTAATGAATATGGACACACCTCCACCTTTGGTGTTCTTGTCCAGGTTAGATGGCCAAAAGGTGTGGTATGAGGTATAGCCTGTTAATACAGGGGTGCTCTCTTAGGCCTTGAACCAGGTCTCAGTCACTGCACAGATATCAATGTTCTCCATTTTAAGGAGTGCCTTGAGTGAGTGGATTTTGAGGTTTAGACATTTCTTGCTTTTTTCACCTTATATTTCTTCTTTTGTTTTTTGGCACATTCAGTTACTGCAACATGTTTCATCTACTTCTGGTTTGATAAGCTTCTGCTAGGTTAAGCAGAGAAGTCACTTTAGATTTATTCTCCTTATGTTTCAAAACTTTCACTACTTTTGGGTCTTGTGAGGTCAGCAAATGTGTGTGGAGTCCCATGATTGCAGCTCTATACATTTAATCAGTTTCAAGGAGGCCTATCCCTCCTTTGGAGCGGGGAATATATAATCTTGGTATGCACTGATTTTCATAGATCATTTGGTGAGCATGAAACATCCTTCTTATTTTAATATCTAATCTATCCAACACATTTTGGGGCTAATCAATCACGCCAAAACTATAAGTTAGGACACAAAGAGCAAATTTTACAGTTTGGATTTTGTTCCTAGATGTCAATGACGTTTTTAGGATTAATTTAAGTCTTATAAAGTATTCCTTGCTAAGTTTTATTCACATTTGTTCATGTTTTACTGCTGATCCTTCATCAATTCCCAAGTATTTATACACTCCCTTTTGTTCAAGTTCTTTTATAACACATGCTTGTCACAAACTGCAGTTTTCCTGCTTGAAAGGTTGCTTTTGAACATTTATCAAGACCAAATTACATTCTAATATCATCTGAAAAAGTTTTGACAAACTGCAGCTGTGCTTTCAGTTCATCTGATGAGCTATACAGCTTTAAATCATTGACAAAGAGAAGATGAGAAAGTCTTTAGCGTTCATTTTCTAGGAGCCAAAATTATAGCCATGGCCTAAGCTAAGTATACAACTTAATGGGTTAAGGGCAAGGCAGAATTGCAACAGTGACAGAGAGTCACCCTGGCATATCCCCCTTTGAATTTTTATCCCTGGAATAATAATTTGTACTTTATCACGGCTTAATTGTAAAGTGGTCTGCCACTGTTTCATGGTCACTGTAATGTAGTCGATCAATGTAGGGTTTATCTTATACATTTTTAAGCACTCTTTTATCCATGAATATGGGATACTATCAAATGCTTTTTTGTAGTCAATCCATGCCATACATAGATTCTTCCCCTTTTTACAGTTCACTATGACTAACAGCAAATGATCCTTTGTTCTACATAACTTTCTTTTAGTGCCCTTTTGTTCTGCTGCCATAATTGAGTTTGCTTTCTAAATGACTATAAACTCTGTCGGCATCAATTCCTGTGTATAGTTTACAAGTTGCCGGAAGGCATGTTATTGATCTATAACTTTTGGGGTAGTTTGCAAGTTCACTCAAGTCAGAACATTGTTTTACCTGCTGTTAGCCAGGTTGGTGTCTGTTCAGGGTGTGCATATAAATAGTTCTTACTCATGGCTAAATCTTTGTGCAAAGATGTTAATACTTTTAACCAAACGTTAGGTACTGCATCTGGGACTGCAGTTTTCCAATTAGAGGCTTTTCTTAACTTTATTTCAATCTCTCTGGCTGGTACTTCATCCCATTTCATATCCTGTACCTTTAAACTTCTTATTCTCTACTTTATGATCTCGAGGATGTCTCCAAAGGACAATTCCTTGGACAGAAATCTGGGGGATCCATCTCTTTCCTTGAAATCCATGTCTTCGGTGAGGTACTCCAAGTGCCTCCTCTTGCACATCCTCTTATGAGAAGGCTCCTCCATGGGAAACTCAGGGGAGGACTCTGTAGAAGTAGGGACCCAGAGGGGGGTAATGCCCGTTTTAAGGCTTGTACAGGAGGGAAGACCCTGAAAGGATGATGAGGTCTCGTAATGTCAAGAGGGGCTAGGGAGAACCTAGAGCTGAAGAAAAGGCAGCTGCCCAGACGGACATGGTCCTCTCTATTGCCTGGAAGGCTGACAGAGTAGATGAAGCTTCCCCCCTCCTCCCCAACAGCCACAGCTGCCCTAGATGAAAGTGGGAACCCAGTTGCAGCATCACCTCCAGACAATATCAGCCCCAAGCTGTCCACTGCAGGGGTTCCCAGAGGGAGCAAACAGTCCAAGGACTCCAGGCCTGACCCAACCCTCCCAGGAACCAGCACTGAACTTGCTGGGCCGAGGAGCAACAAGTTCTGAGGGTAATGGAACTGAGCCCACCAGGGACTCTGACAGTGTGGGAAGGGAAGATATGCCCGACACTGTCAGCCTCTCACCGGGAATGCTCTGATCATGGGGGTCAGAACCCAAATGGGTCAGACGAGGAGACAGGTGCCCCATGGATGGAGAGGATCCCCTAGGCAACTAAGCAGGGGATGGGAACAAGCCCAACTCGATCTGGGCCTTGACTCCTCATCATCCTATCCATGTCTGAGGGGAGCAGGTTCCTGGTGGATCTGGGAGATAGGAGGAATATCCCAACCTGGCTAAAGGCCTGTGGTCTTGGAAGGGAGACTGACTTGTGTGCCTCAAATCTGATCTACTGTGTCTGGAAGGAGAGCTGTCAATGACGATCAGATCTGACAAAACTGTTGGATCTGAAGGCCTGCTTGGATCCAAGGAAGCAGATGGCACCACAGACAGATCCAACAGGCAGGTCGGATCTGAGCGGTCTGGGTCACGTTGGATAAGAGGGCCTCTGAGGCTCTAAGGTCTTGGATGTGACAGGGGGAGCTGGGGCTCCAAAGTTAAAGATGCTGGACTCAGATCCAGGGAACTGTAGTCACAGAGCCTCTGCTTTTTTGGCGGGAGGAATCCCTGGAGGAAGACTTCCCTTTTGGGATCAGAGAAAGGCTTGGAAGGGGAAGCAGAGACCAGAGGACCCCATTTAGCAAGCCCTTTAAGCAGGAGCTTGTTCCTTCCTTTCAGGAGAGCCCTGGGGTTGAATCCGGCACAAATGTTGCATTCAACCTCCAGGTGTGGCTCTCCCAGACAATACACACACTCCTTGTGCAAATCAGAATGCAGCATTTTCCGACTGCACAAGGAGCACCTTTTAAACCCAGAGGGCTTCTCAGACATCATGCACACACACACCAAATACCTACCACCCACATCCTGTACAAAAGGGGGGTGGGCAAAAGCCAGGAAAAATTAAAGCTACCCAAAGGACCTGGGAGAGAAAAGGGTGGGATCCCAGGGAAAGGATCAAGAAAAAAGCCCAAATGCTACTGGAGGGGAGGAAACCTAACCAGAGACAAGCAGAAAGAATACTCACAAGATAAGGAAAAAACCCCAGAGAAAAAGGGAATACACTACTATTTATCTGAAACAGGAAACCTGAACTGCAGGAAGCACATCCGAAGTGAAATCGTAGCAAATGAGATCTGAGGATTGTGGGTAGCAAAAGATCTTGGGAAAGGGAGGAGCTTGAGCTCAGGAGCTGTCCTTTTAGTTGCCAGCTTGCATCCGAGATGAAGCCAAGACCCATTTGTGATCAATAATGACATTGATAGCACCAGATCTTTCAGTTTACCGGCACCCATGGCGATTGGCAGATGCTGGACAAAAAGGACTTATGTACTCACCATAACATTCCATCTGAGTAGTACTTCATCTGTCATCAGCTGTGGGTTTCAGATCCGAATCGGATCAGAAATGGCTGCATTTTCCAGCTACTGATACGAGCTCCCAGCTCCTTCCCTTACCCACAATGCCCCTGTCTCCTTCCTCCCTTCAGATCTAGTTTGCTGCTAATCACCTAACACATACCCGACCCAACAAGACCCCATCCTTACTGACAGCTTGAAAAAAAACTAATTCCCAGATTGACCATGAGCAATTCTGGAGTAGTCATAATCGTAAATGGTCAGTACCAAAGTGACAAGGTCGAGGGAAGGTTGAAGACAAATGAAGTACAACTACTCAGATGGAACGTTACGGTGAGTACATAACTTTTTTATCTGAAGTAGTTGACTTCATTTGATCTTCAGCCTGTGAGACGGAGTCCCCAGCCACCAAACACCTGGGTAGCCCTCATGGAAGGATATTCTGGAGCACAGCAGAGCCAAAGGAAGCCCGGTTCCTTGACACAATATCCAACTTGTAATGTGAAATGAAGGTACGAGATGAGGACCATGCAGCTGCAGAACAAATATCATCCAGTGACACACTAGACCAAAAGCCACAGAAGTAGCCACAGAACTGGTAGAATGTGCTCAAATAATGCATTGGGAAATCCAACGAGCAATTGTCACTTTAGAAATTGGTTTCCCTCAGAAAGGTCTTGAGTAAGAAACAATTGATCCAATTTATGAAATCCTTTAGTCCTGTGCAAGTAAAATCTCAATTACCTATGAACATCCAACAAATGCAATTTATATTCCCCTTTATTTTGAAAATTTGGGAAAAACATTGGTAGATTAATAGTCTGGTTAATATTTGCCTCTGATGCTACTTTAGGAAGGAAGGAAGGGTTAGTGCGCAAGGAAAAAAGAAGTTATGTCTTACCATAATGTTCGATCTGTACTGTTAGTCCTCGTTCAGTCATTACACCTGGGTTACCGGTTCCGACCTCGGAACCGAGCCGGCCATCTTCCAAGCTCGTGACAGCCACAAACTCTCGAGCTAAACTCTTACCCACAATTCCCCTCTCCCTGTTACCTCAGACTGAGTTTGCAAATCAAAGAAAGTAGAGGCTACCTCTGGTCAAAGGACCTAATGGAACCAGATGAGATCCACTATAAGCCTCAGAAGGGGGGAAGGAGGAAGGGTCGTAATGACTGAACGAGGATCAACAATACAGATGGAACTTCATGGTACGACATAACTTCTTTATCTGATATTGGTAATCCTTGTTCATTCCTTATGCCTGGGACACAGTCCCCAGCTACCTTTATTCCTGGTAGGGTCTCATGGAAGGACATTCCTGAGCACCATTGAACCAAAGGATGCTCTTCCTCTGGAGGCCAAATCCAATTTGTAATGGTTGATGAAGGTATGAGGTCTAGCCCAAGTTGCAGCTGCACAAATGTCATGTAAAGAAGCTCTAGCACGGAAGGCAGCAGAAGTTGCTACCGATGTAGGGGAATGAGCCCTTATGGCTATCGTCAGAGGGATAGCGTGAGGTTTGTGAATAAATGTTACAGTCTTTTAACCATTTAGCCAATGTGACCTTAGAAACAGCACATCCAAATCTAGACCCAGAATAGGCCAAGAATAGCTGATCTGATTTGCTAGAAGCCTTAGCTCTGTCCAGATAGAAACAAATTTGCCTGTGAATGTCTAGGCTACGTAGACAATACTGTCCTCTGTTAGAATGATAGGGAAAGAAAACTGGCAATTCAATGGTTTGGTTAATGGACATTTCAGAGATCACTTTTGGCAGAAAGGAAGGATTAGTTCTCAATGACACTCTTTATGAAAGATCAAGTAAGGCCGTTTGATGCACAGAGCTTGAAATTCATAGATACGTCTGGCAGAAGTAATGGCAACCAAGAACAAAGTTTTCCATGACAGAAACTTGAGATTGCATGAAGAAGCTGGTTCAAAAGGAGACAATGTCAAAACTTGCAGGACTAATGACAGGTCCCATGGCTGGATAGGTTCTCTAAAAGGGGCTTTCAAATGATTTATGCCTTTTAGAAAGGTCTTGCATAATTTGTGTGGCATAAGGGAAGAGTCATGGACACCATTGTGAAAATTAGATATTGCGGCCAAATGAACTTGAATGGTAGAAGCAGATAGGCCAGATTGGAATAAACTTGACAGGTATTCCAGTACTACCGGCACTGGTGCTGAAAAGGGGTCTATCCTTTTTTGCTTCAGCCAACTGGTAAACCTCTTCCACTTGCTGAGATAAGTAATTCTGGTGGAAGACTTATGAGATGCAATAAGAATGTCACATACTGGGAAAGAAAGGTCAGTCTGCCTTTCAATCAGCGGAAGTGGAGGAGCCAAGCTGTGAGTTTCAGGCTGTTCAAGTTGGGGTGAATCAGGTTCTGCGGTTGGGAGATCAAGTCCGGAGTTGGATCGAGAATCCATGGTTGATCTAGCAGGTGAGGCCATAGGAAGGGGAACCAAATTTGACGAGGCCAATATGGCGTAATGAGGATTATCTTGCTCTTCAACCGGCGGGCTTTCTTCAGGAATTGGGGAATGACAGGAAGAGGTGGAAAGGCATAAAGCAGACCCGAGGGCCAATCGTGGACTAGAGTGTCCCTGAGTGACTGTCCCCGAGGGGGAATCAGGGTGAAGTAATTGCTGCATTTATAGTTGGTTGGGGATGCAAAGAGGTCGCAGCAAGGGGAGACCCCAGCGGTTGAAAATCTCCGCCACTATAAGAGGATTCAGAGACCACTCGTGTGGTTGCAGAATGCACCTTCTCAATCTGTCTGCTATCACGTTGAAACTCCTGGGAATTTGCATTGCTATCAGAAAGCGGTTGGTAGCCATCACCCAGTGCCATATCCTCATGGCCTCTCGACAAAGTGGGTAGGATTTGGCTCCGCCTTGTTTGCTGATGCACCAGAGTACAGCCATGTTGTCTGACTGTACTGCAATTGTCCCTGATGGGAGGAGGGGATGGATTGCTTGCAACGCTAGAAGCACCACCCTCAGTTCTAGGATATTTATATGCGGATGGGCCTCTAGTTCCAACCACGTGCCTTGGACTGTCTTCCCCTGAAAAAGCCCCCCCACCCATCAGGGAGGTGTCCATGGTCACTGTGGCTTTGGGCTGTTGGGATGTAAAGGGGCGAGACCACTGTGATGGGTTCTGTGACATCCACCAAATCAAGTCTTGTTTGCATCTCTGAGTCACCCGAATCTGGGATGATAGAGGAAACTGAAAAGGGTACCACTGGGCAAGTAGTAACCATTGCAAGAGCCTCATGTGGAATCTCACAGGGGGACAATGGTGATGAAGGCTGCCATGGAACCCAACAGCTGGAGGACAGAATGTGCTATGGATCTTTCCCTTGAGAGGATGGGTATGACTTGTTTTATCCTTAGAATTCTGTGCTCAGGAATCGACGCCTTGCAGTTCTTTGTATCCAACAGGACCCCAATGAATTCTATGGATTGGGATGGGGGGAGGTTGGATTTTTGCCAATTTATAGTTACACCTAGCCTTTCTGCGGTGTGAAGGGAGCATGCCAAGGCTTCTTCCAATAGATGTCTGGAGGGGGCAGTGATGAGCCAGTCGTCTAGGTATGGAAACACCTGGAATCCTTGCAGTCTCAGGTGAGCTGTGACAACTGTCATGCACTTTGTGAACACTCTGGGGGCTGTAGAGAGTCCGAAGAGCAGTATTCAGAACTGGTAATGACTGGCTCCCACACGGAAGTGAAGGAGTCATCTCGATGGTCTGTCCACCTTTATGTTGTAGTACGCATCTTGATCTATAGAACACGTCCAATCGTCTGCCTCCGAGAGTGGGAGGATAGACTGTATTGTGACCATCCGGAATTTCTGTACCTTTATGAATTTGTTTAGCACACTGAGATCCAAAATCGGTCTCCAGTCCCCTGTCTTTTTTGGCACAAAAATAATCTTGAGTAGAATCCGGATCCTATCTTGTCTGGTGGGACTATTTGGATGACTCTTTTTCTTAGCAGCTTCGAAATCTCTAATGCTGCTTCTTCCCTTTGACTGGGTGGAACGTCGGGAAAGTTTCTTAGGGGGCAGGGCAAAGATCGAAGGGAATATGATAACCTCTGGTTATTATTCACTACCCAAATGGTCAGACAGACACCCACAACATCACACATAACACCAAACACTTTACCTTCCCCTGCACACCGAATATACCACCCTCTATAAAATACCACCCCTGTACAGCCACAAAACATAATCCTAAAGACAAAGACTATATAAAGCTTATAAACAAACTCCTAAAGCTCAGAATATCCTGTCACTATAACCTTATAACACATGGAGACATTCATCCCATCCCTGGCCCACACACATCCAATAACCTCCACTCCCCTACCACAACCTCTACAGTCAAGCTACCCATGAATACTCCCACTTGTAGCATTTCATCTAAATATTAGAAGTATTAACAATAAGATTCCCAACCTACACGTCCTCCTAGCAACCCACTCTCCAGACATTATGTGTCTTACAGAAACCTGACTAAAACCCAGTACTACTGACAATGAGATACTACCTCCAGGATACAATATTCACCAGTTAGACCGTGCTACAAGGAAAGGAGGTGGGATAGCAGTCTTTTACAAAAATACTCTAACCGTTAACAGAGACACCATTCAACCTCCCCAATTCAATAACACGGAACTCCTCATAACCAAGCTACAGATTAACCAAAACAAACATTTGAACATCGTCTGTGCACACATTCCACCAGGCAACAACCTAAATACCCTAGATCATCTCCTTTACTGGTTATCCACTACCTATCCCCAAGAAACCATAGTTCTTGGTGATTTTAACACTGACTGGCACCCCTGCTCCTCCGACCCCCACCCCACTCATATAAACTTATCTGGGTTTAAACAGATCATAACCTCTCCCACTAGGATAAACAAACCAACCAACAAGGAAAGTATTCTAGACTGGATCCTAGTTAATAACCAACCCCAACTGTACACAGCTGGTACTCTTCCCTGATGACCTCAGCAACCATTGTCTAACCTATATCATAAAACATAAGGCAGGAAACCCTCACCAGTCCAAATATAAAACATTTAGAAACAGGAAAAACTTTGATGCTGCTATATTCCAAAATGAATTAAAAGCAGTTGACTGGTCAAAACTAAAAAAATCTAACATTAGAGAAGGACATAGATCACTTTAACACTAAATTCCTAAGTATCCTTGATTCCCATGCTCCAGCACGTGCAATAAAAACTAGATCAAATACAGCACCATGACTCACAAAATATACCAAAGCTAAAATCAAAACTAGAAACAGAGCTTGGGCCAGCTGGAGAACAACCAAAGCCCCACTTGACCATCTAAAATATTGTCAACTCAGGAATGATACAAAAAAATCTATTTTACTGGATAAAAAAAGCTTCTACCAAAATCTCCTAAAAAAACACCACAACAACCCTCAAAAGTTCTGGGCAGGCTTAAATCAACTACTTTGTCCAGGTCACTCCACCACCCTAACCCCGGATAACTACACCCATAGCTCCCCAGAGAGAATAGCTAGCGCCTTTAATAACTTTTTCACTGAAACAATCCAATCCCTAGCAAATCAACTAACCCCCTCTAACTTAAACCACATGCCTAATCTACCTAATAATCACTCAGAATTTGGCTTCCAACCAATATCCACTAGATTTATCAAAACACTTCTAAAAAAATCTAAAATCTACCACCCTCGCTGCTGACCTCCTCTCTGGAGAGTACCTGCAAGTAGCTGCAGATGCCATTGCATATCCTATATCTATCCTCATCAACAGAACCTTATCCGAAAATGCTATCCCCTCCCTCTGGAAAATATCTCACGTCATCCCACTTTACCAGAAAGGCTCATCCAGACTCTGCTACACTTTGCTCTGAAGGAAAGGTTAGTTTGCTTTTATTTTTTGTATTTTGTATATTTTAAATACTGTAGTTTGTTTTCTTTACCTTGTGTTTTACTTGCATTCTGCTTTAACAGCATATTAAAACTTCAAAAAAGACCACAGATCTCTCTCTCTCTTCTGAGGCAGGCAGAAATTTTCCCGCCCATCCACCCAGTTACAGTTGTCTTGTTAAATACCACTGTCTTTCTAGTTGCCTGCCTCTTATGTTAATCTGACCATATATCTCATTTCCTCTCTACTTTCACTGGCTTGTGTGAGTAATCACAAAGTCAAAAACCCCTCCCCTTCAACTATTTAAATTTATTGGCCATCCTACTGTATTCCATAGTACCAGAATAGAAAAGTGACCACCCCTTTCAACCCATCTTGCTGTTTTTAAAATAGTAACTTTCCACTAAACCTTAACTTTTTAAGCAGGTAAAACTTAAGTTACCTACTTTCACATCTAACTTCTCTAGTGCACACTGCAGTGTGCATTTTTTTTCATCTTACCTTTAAGCATCCCTGTGACTAGCACTTTCTCTAATACCTGCTGGAAAGCACTAGGAAACCTTAAACTGATACAAGCACTCAACTCTCCTTGTTAATAAGGAGAAATTAATAGTAGGCACTAAACAGCCTATAAAGTACCTTGATAAGGTAAGGGAAAACAGCTCCTGTACTTTACCAAAAAAAAAAAGCATCAAACCAGGCATGTCCAAGGGTCAGCTTCCGGTGATTTCTCCTGTCCACCTGGTGAATCTGGGCATACTGGGACAGTGCAGCAATTGCCTCATGTACACAGACAACCCTCTCCTCCTACCACCCAACACTACAACCTGTGAGAGATGCACATACATAGCCAAAATGGAAGCAAAGCTCTCTCCACCCAAGATTGTGCTAGACAGTCAAGAGGAGAAGGTTAACACCCACACTACACCTCAAGCAACACATAGCCCTTCTAAACCCACACCACCACCACCCACATATAGCAACACTAAATCCAGATACGCAGAGGCCCTTAACTGTAACCTGCCCAAGCAAAAAGGACCTCTGAAGCTGAAACACAAACAAACACCAATCACAACCAAAGTGTCACATGGTTCACAACACCTGTGTGCCACCCAGCAACAGCCCCTAAGGCAAGACAATGTACCTAACACTTTAGTCATAGGTGACTCTATAGTCCGGCACACTGATGTCCCTCTCACCAGGTTGAACAAGGAGAAAATTACAGTCAGCTGCCTGTCAGGTGCCAGGATCTGCCACATAACGCATGCACTCAAGTCACTCCACAACAAGTACAAATATGACTCTGTCATTGTCCATGTTGGAGTGAATGACTTGAGACGTACCTCCCTGGACTACATGAAAAGAGACATGGAAGAGCTCTCGGATCATGTGGCCCAGGCAGGTATGAACGTAGCCCTGAGTAGCATCCTGCCTTCGCCCAGAATGATACCACAATCATCATCATTCTCTTTTGGCTTTTCCCGTTAGGGGTCGCCACAGCGGATCATCTCTTTCCATTTCTTCCTATCCTCTGCATCTTGCTCTGTCACACCAACCACCTGCTTGTCCTCTCTCACCACGTCCATAAACCTTATCTTAGGTCTTCCTCTATTCCTCTTACCTGGCAGCTCCATCCTTAGCATCTTTTTCCCAATATACCCATCATCCCTCCTCAGCACATGTCCAAACCAACGCAATCTCGTCTCTCTTGCTTTGTCTCCAAACTGTCCAACATGAGCTGACCCTCTAATATACTGATTCCTAATCCTATCCATCCTAGTCACACCGATTGCAAATCTTAACATCTTTACCTCTGCCACATCCAGCTCTGACTCCTGCCTTTTTGTCAATGCCACTGTCTCCAACCCATATAACATAGCTGGTCTCACTACACTCTTGTAGACCTTCCCTTTCACTTTTACTGATACCCGTCTGTCACAAATCACTCCTGACACTCTTGTCCACCCATTCCACCCTGCCTGTACTCTCTTCTTCACCTCTCTTCCACATTCACCATTACTCTGCACTGTTGATCCTAAGTACTTAAACTCGTCCACCTTTACCAACTCTTCTCCCTGCATCCTCACCATTCCTCTACCCTCCCTCTCATTTACACACATATATTCTGTCTTAGTCCTGCTGACCCTCATTCCTCTGCTCTCTAGAGCATATCTCCACCTCTCCAGAGTCTCCTCAACCTGATTCCTACTCTCACTACAGATCACAATGTCATCTGCAAACATCAAGGACAAAATGATTGACTTCAACAATTGGCTAAGCTTCTGGTGTCATTCAAAGGGGATGGGATTCAGGTTACTGGCTAAGGCTCTTGCCACCCCTATAGTGCCTTTTTTAGGCAAAGTTCAAAGGACAAAACCACCACCATAACAGGTACAAGCATGCAAAATCTGAAGGTAATGCTACTCAGTGCAAGAAGTCTAAACCTCAAAATGCACTCTCTTGAGGCACTCCTAAAAATGGAGAACATCGATATCTGTGCAGTAATTGAGACCTGGTTCAAGGCTCCAGAGAGCACCTCTGCAATACCAGGCTACAACTCTTACCACACTTTTCGGCCACCAAAGCAGGACCGAAACACTAAAGGTGGAGGAGTGTCAATATTCACCAAGGATATTCACACCACCAGGCTAGTTGCCCAACACAATGCGTCTGAAATTCTCCAGGTGCAACTAACACTAGGTAAGACTGCAGTCCAAATTGTAGCTTGCTACAGATCCCCCACCATACCCCAAGATTCTCACTACACCTTTCTAAACATACTGGAAGATATTAAGATAGAACCAAGCACCCTAATACTGGGTGATTTTAACTACCCTGCCATTAACTGGGAAAACTACTCATGTACCAACACCTTTGCCTAACGGTTCTTGGAATTCATAAATTCCAATGCCCTGGATCAACTAATCCATAGTCCCAGCAGGGGCTCCAATACCCTAGACCTGGTCATTACCAACATGGGAAATCAATGCTCCACACCTATGGTCACCCCCTCGTTAGTCAGGTCTGACCATAAGCTAATCACCCTTAACATCCACATCCCACCCCCCAGTAAGGAAACCTCCATAAAAAAACTTCTCGAAAGCCAACTTCATGCTACTCAAGTCAGAAGTGACAAACTTCATGACACCCATGCAGACGGGAACTGAAAGTTCAACTGCTGAATCCTACACTAAAGCACTGTACGAGCACATCCACTCATGCATGAATCGTGCCATCTCAAATAGAACCAAGATGCTCTCATCCAAAAAAAGGAAGCCAATCTGGTGGTCCCCTGCCATAAACAAACTTTACAACAAAAGGAAGAAACTGTTGCAGAAAAGAGGAAAATCCCAGGATGCAAAAAACTTCCTTACCAGCCTCAGTAAGAAACTGAGATCCCTCATAAAATCCTCCAAAGCAAGTTACGAAAATAAAATTGCCAAAGATTCCAAAGACAACCACAAGGGTTTCTATAACTATGTCAAGAATCTAAATGGCAATGCTCAGATCTGCTCTGAGCTAAAACAGAATGGCATTAAATATACTGATCCCAAGGATATTGCCAATATCCTGGCAGATCAATTCAGTGCTAACTTCACCCCACTCTCACCCCCTAAATGGCCCATCTCAATACCGGAAGATTGCCAAATTCCAGTAATAACAGCCACACAGGTAAAAAACACACTCTCCAAAGCTAAGAATACAGCATCCATGGGACCAGATGACATCCCAGGCTGTGTACGACATGAACTACAATATGAACTGGCACCTCACCTAAGTGTCATGTTTAATCATAGCCTCATCTCAGGTTTCGTGCCCACTGAGTGGCGCACAGCTACAGTTATCCCACTCCACAAGGGGGGATCCACCTTGGATCCCGGAAACTACCGTCCCATCAGTCTGACAAGCCTTATCTGCAAGGCCATGGGGCGTATTATCATGGAACTTATAAACAAAGACATTGGCAACCTTCAAACACTGGACCCCACCCAGTTTGGGTTTGTGAAGGGCTGATTTTGTCTCCTGAACCTGATTGACTTCTTCAAATCAGTCTCCAGAGCCATGGACAAGGGTAAGGTGGTCCACACAGCCTATCTAGACCTTGCCAAGGCCTTTGACACCATCCCCCACTCTGGAATCATAGATAAACTTACTAAGCTGGGCATTAATCCCTACGTTGCTAACTGGCTTACTGATAGAACCCACACTGTAAAGGTAGCCAACTCCAAATCCAGCTCCAGACAAGTGACAAGTGGAGTACCTCAGGGTTCAGTCCTGGGACTGCTCTTGTTTGGCATCTACTTCTCTGAAGTACAGGCCAACACTAAGGGACTCTAGATAACAAAGTTCGCAGATGACTGCAAACTGGGAGCCATTATTGAATCCCCAAATGATGGGGATACTCTACAAAAGGGCCTTACAGAAACAGATGCTTGGTGCCAGAGCCATGGGCTCAAGCTCAATGCCAAGAAATGTATAGTTATCCCCTTTGGGAAAAAACATGTACCCATGAATTACCATATAGGTGGCAGTACACTAAACACCGAAAGTGTGATAAGAGACTTAGGGACACAGGTGAACAGTGGTCTCACCTTCGATAACCACATCGCCACAACAGTCAGGAAATCCTTCCATGTGGCACACCTCATCACTAAGGGCTTTTCATCCAGAAAAAAGGAGGAATTGTCCCACTGTACTCATCCCTCATTAGACCTATTATAGACTACAACGCCCCATTTGGTATGTACCTCTGAAGACATCTGCAACAACTGGAAAGGCCGCAGAAATACCTCTTATGCCTGACTG
>NC_056728.1:835017384-835084221 GCF_019279795.1 Protopterus annectens | reverse complement strand
CAAAATGTGTGTGGAGTCCCATGATTGCAGCTCTATACATTTAATCAGTTTCAAGGAGGCCTATCCCTCCTTCGGAATGGGGAATATATAATCTTGGTATGCACTGATTTTTATAGATCATTTGGTGAGCATGAAACATCCTTATTTTAATATTTAATCTATCCAACACATTCTGAGGCTAATCAATCACTCCAAAACTGTAATTTAGGACACAGAGCAAATTTTACAGCTTGGACTTTGTTCCTAGATGTCAATGCTGTTTTCAGGATTAAGTCTTATAAAGTATTCCTTACTAAGTTTTATTCACATTTGTTCATGTTTTACTGCTGATCCTTCATCAGTTCCCAAGTATTTATACACTCTGTTTTGTTCAAGTTCTTTTATACCACATGCTTGTCACAAACTGCAGTTTTCCTGCTTGAAAGGTTGCTTTTGAACATTTATCAAGACCAAATTACATTCTAATATCATCTGAAAAAGGTTTTGACAACCTGCAGCTGTGCTTTCATTTCATCTGATGAGTTACACAGTTTTAAATCATTGACAGAGAAAATGAGAAAGTCTTTAGAGTTCGTTTTCTAGGAGCCAAAATTATAGCCATGGTTTAAGCTGTTAAGTATACAACTTTTTTTTTTTCTCAAAAAACTTTTTATTGATTTATAAACAATACATTAGGAGTTGAATGAAATATACACAAATTTGTTTAAACAAATTGCAACTCTTATAAGCATTTAGGAAAAGAGAAAGAAATAATAACATCACACAATATGTACAATATATACAATAGGTAACCAGAAAATAAATGATAACTTGAAATAAAAAAATTCTATGCATTGATATATTTCAATTATGGGTATAAAAAATTATACCCAAAAACCAAGACCAGAAAAAAAAAAACATTAATTATTAATAATATTTAAAACCTTCTCTAATACTAAGTTTTTTAAAGCCATTTTTTGGACTCTTAACCATGTTTTTTTGAGCATCAATATATAAGTAAGCCATTTTCTGGAAAGTATCCCAGTTTAGTTTGGTACGATCAAGCCAGTTTTGAGTTATGTAAAGTTTTATTAAAGAGCAAATAAAAATAATAACATGAGTATCCAATTTTGAGAGATAAATTATCGGAATATGAAGTATAGCAATTTCCCAGGACAGCGTAGATTTATGATAACCCATTCTCTGTAGTCTTACTTTCAAAGAGGTCCATAATCTATGAGAAAAATGACAATACCATAGAATATGTAAGAGGTCAGCTTGGGGGTAGGAACAACAAGTGCATGATGGGGATTTATTAGGATTAAATTTATTTAATTTGTATGGTGTATAGTAAGCATCATTGTTAATCATTAATTGTGTGTACAGTAATTTCTTAAATGGAGTAAATTCCCTAGTATATCTGATTGCCAAAAGTTTTTGATTCTCATTTATTTGAGAATTATAATTTAACCAGAAATTTGACGAGACAGTTCTGATCCAGTACTAGATTCTTTATCAGTTTATAAGATTTAGATAACATTTTAACTGATGAAGATAATGTTCTAATTATCGTATTTAGATTATTTAGTTCATGTTCTATAGGTTCTATGGGTTCATACTTACCCTTAATTACTTCTCTTAATTGGCGTAGTATTGTAGGAATAATTCCAATTGACATTCAGAATTTTACGCCAATCTATTGGAGACAAGTCATTATATTTCAGGATATCCCAGAATTTCAAATTTTTTATTAGAGGATAATTTGTTAGGTTAAAAGGAGCGTTATCTATCATTATATTAGGATTTAGATGAAGTGGTTGAAAAAGGTGAGAAAACTTATCTAGATTGCATAATTTTAGTAAAATTTGAAAAGCTTTAATCTTTTGTTTAAGAAAGATGGAAATTTTACTGGTAATTCTCATATCTAAAGAAATAAAAGGAATAGCTTCTGGGTTTATATTTTAGATATAATGTAATTATACCAAATCTTAACCCATAAGGGATAATTAATACCTTTACTATTTTTGAAATTAGATATGGTTAAAAGTTTGTTTGATGAAACAAATAGTAAAGATAGAAGTTTGGCAATCCCAAACCACCTTTGTCCTTAGAAATTGATAATCTAGAATAGGAGATTCTAACCGATTTGGGAAACCATAAAAATTTAGCTAACACTTTATTTACTTTCTTGAAAAAAGACCTAGGAATTATCTGATCAGAAGAATTGAATTGATACAAAAATTTTGGTAGAATGTTCATTTTAATTATAGCAGCCTTTGATAAAAGTGATAGATTTAAGTGCTCCCATCTAGTTATATCAGATGCTATTGAACTCCAAACTTTACATATGTTATTTTGAAAAGAAGAGTTGTTATTGTGTTCCATGTTGATTCCCAAATACTTCATACCAAAAGTAATCTGGATTTGTTGATCAGAAAACAAGTACGATTTATGAACCATATGATTTAAGGGAAAGATATGAGTTTTTAAAGGATTTATAAGATAGTTCGAAACAGAAGAGAAATGTTCAATAGAATTTGTTATTTTACTAAGGTCAGATATTGGAGTTTGAAAGTATAATACTAAGTCGTCAGCAAAGGCAGAAAAATAAATTTTTGTATTAAGAATCCTAGGGACTTTATGAAAAGTGTTTTGAGTAATAAACAACAGTAACGGTTCTAAATATATATTAAAAAGAAAAGGGGACAGTGGACAACCTTGCCTCGTGCCTCTGGTAATCTTTATAGGGGAAGAAGTGTAACCATTAATATAAAGTCTGGTAAACATATCTTTGTACAAAGTTTTTAAAAAGTTTATAAAGGATAAAGGAAAATTAAAGCATGACATAGTTTGAAAAAGAAAATTCCAACAGACTCTATCAAAAGCATTTGATGCATCAAGAATCAGTGCATATATTGGATTAGGATAATTTTTTATAAGATGGATAATAGATTCTAAAGTCAGTGTATTATCCCAAGCATGTCTGTGGGACATAAATCCTGATTGGTCTTGGGAAATAATTGAAGGTAAAACCTGTTTCAATCTGTTGGCCAAAATAGATGCTAAAATCTTTATGTCTAAATTTATTAAAGAAATAGGTCTATAATTAAATGGGTCTGTTTTTTCTTTATTATTTTTCAAAATTAATATAGTTTTAGATGTATTCCAATGAATATCCGAAATATCCTTGATTTTTATGTAATTGTATACTTTAAAAAGAAAGGGAACGATTACCGACTTAAAGGATTTAAAAAATTCCGGTGTGAACCCATCTGGACCAGGAGATTTACCAGATTTAAGACTATCAATTGATTCTGAAATCTCTTGATAAGTTAGAGGAGCAGAAAGCAATCTTTGTTGATTATCATTTAACTTGGGGAAATTTAAAGAACTTAGAAAGCTTTTTATATGGTTGTCATCCATCAAATTAGGTGGTTTTGAGTATAATTCTGTATAAAGTAGTGTAAAGAGATGAATAATCTCTTCATCTGTGTTGTATAGTTTATTCTTGTACAATAAAGATGGCATTTTTGGCTTATCAAAATTATTTTTAATAATTCTAGCCAAGATTTTAGAAGGAACTTGAGCCCATTCTGAATACGTAGCTAACGGTTTTTGATCTACTAAAGAAAGGCTGTTTTGATGTAACAAAATTAGTTCTTTTTGACAATCTAAGATTTGCTTTTCAAAAATAGAGTCTTGATTCAGTCTAAACTGATTTTCAAGAGAATGAATTCTAGATTTTAAGAACTCTTCTTTCTTATTGTAATGTTTTTTAAGGTACGCAGCCTTACTGATAAACATTCCTCTTAATCTCGCCTTGCATGCAGCCCATTGTATATCGTAAGGAATACCAGTTAAGTCTAGATAATTTTCCATTTCCTGAATAGTTTCTGAGCACTGTTTACAAATATCTTTATTTAAGAGTAAATTATTGTTTAGTGTCCACTTGTTTGAGTTAATATTATTTTTAATATTGTGGGAAATGTTTAGTTTTAATAAGATTCTTGAATGGTCTGAAAAATATCTGGGTTCAATATTAAAATCCAAAATAAATTTTGAGATAGTATTAGAAATCAGAAAAAAATCCAATCTAGACCATGAATGGTAGCATTTTGAGTAATATGTGTAAATATCTTTTTTGTTTGAGATTTTTATAGAGTGCAATGGATCAATTAAATTATGTTCCAAGATTAATTCATTAAGGGCCAGGGTTGCTTGATGGTTATAAGAAGCGGAGCAACTAGTACGATCAATTTCTAGGTTTATTACGGCGTTCCAATCTCCACCTACTATAATATAGTGGTCTTTATAAGAGGTAAGTATATTATAAATTTTTAAGATAAAAAAATGTTGTTGACTACAAGGACCATATAGATTTAAAATCAAAAGTGGTTTATCAAGATTATGAATAGTTGCAGTAAACAGGCACCATCTACCCTCGTTGTCATATTTCTCGTCAATGATGTTCCCCATGAATTTTTGTTTAATAATTATAGCTACACCTCTAGAATTAGAAGTATCCCCAGAAGCTACTATCTTCTTGATCCATTTTTTATTTTTCCCTTTACCCCAATCATCTCGAGGGATATGTGTCTCTTGAATAAAACATATATTGGCTTGTGATTTAAATATCAAATGAAATAATATTTTTTGGCTTTACTTTGGATTCTGCTTACATTCCAGGAATCAACTATTAAATAATTTGTCATAAGTAAGGTAAAAGGTTAATATTTGATGTAATAAAAATATGGTATGTCATTTCTCTCATCAACCATATTCCCTACAAATTTTTGATTAATAATTATAGCCACTCCCCTAGATTTGGTAGTATCCCCAGAAGCTATTATCTTCTTGATCCATATTTTATTTTTTGCACTTGTCCCAATCACCCCGAGGAATAATGTGTCACTTGAATAAAACATATATTGGCTTGTGATTTAAATATCAAATGAAATAATAGAGATTTTTTGGCTTTGTTTTGGATTCCTTTTACATTACACGACTCAACTATTACATTATTTGTCATAAGTGTAAAAAATAATTGTTATTGATTTATTGAGAATATGGTGTATTATCTTTACCATACATGAAATAATATCAAAAGACAAAACAACAATTCTGGTCTTGTATGAATAATAGCTCTTCAATAAAGATAACCACTTAAAAATACTAATATTATAATTCCAGACTTCCTTCTTCCTACCCCTAGTGCCTGCCCACCAATCCCCAATTACAGAAGGAAGATCAAAAAGAGAGAGACTTACATTAGAATATTTGGTTACCAAAAACTTCAAATTGGCATAATAAATTTTACTTAGAGCCCTAAAAAGGACTAAAAACCAACCAATACAACTAAACATATTTACACAATTGCAAAAACTCAAGATGTCCAACATACACAATCCCTATACAAAATGTAACCACAAGCTCCTAAAATGTAGATATATATAACTTTCACTGTTTTTCCTCATGTAAATCATATGTAACTTTTAGCTTATATAAACAACTATTATGCAGACTGACATATGAATTTACACTAAATATTTGAATTATATGTTTGTGTTACCCATACGTATCTGGATTGAATACTTAAAATGTTTATGAACAAACCAATATAGAACTACATTATCTGAAAATAAACATAAACTGATTGTCATTAATACAAATTAACCATGAAACCAAAAATTAAAGATAAGCTGCACTCTAATAAGAAATGCTTGGAACAAATACAAGATTAACATGTTATAATAATGAATAGTAAAAGGTATAAAATAACATCACAATACCTGTCCTTTACATGTTAAGAATTAAAGTAAATTAATGTATAACTAATGACTATTATACTACAAGAAAAAGAAAACCTCAATTGATGCCATAAGCCATAATAAATATGTGCCTATTACTAAAAAATACTAACTGTATATGTATCATTTAACCTATGTACATATTAATGATACAGCATCACTGTAATCAAACTATTACTATGGCATAAAGCTAATAAAAACAAGCCTGGACTTTTTCTGCAGGAACACCAGTATGAACATAACCAATAAGGCACGTATCTTTCAATAGAAAGGAATAAAAAGTCTCTATAACATCACAACATGACATCAGATCAAATGTCCGATGTGACCTATCTGCATTGAACTACTCCAATTACATAAGACTATAAAATACAATAAATGCAAACAGTACATCTGTTATAAAAATTGCCACAACTGTCCTGTCATTCAAAGGGCCTTCATTTGAAACTCAGCTGATAATAAGGACAAAAATTGCTATTAATTGTGTCATTCAGAGAATATAATCTGAGCTACATGTCATAGACAGGATCCTAGAAGCAATTAGCACCACTTACCTTACTAAAAACATTAAACATCCGAATTACTAAAATGCAATATATGATTTGTAGAAAATTCACATATCAAACAATACATCAGATAAGCATTTCGAATACTTGCACACAATCTTGACAACATTGAGAGTAAAATCGGGTTAATCAGATAATCTAACTAAATGTCAGTGTAGCCAAGTGCATACTATAGAAATAACCACAGATCAGCATGCCATTGCTGATAAACGTAAATTCCAAAAGCGGAACATTTATCTTAAAAAAAGCCAACTAACTCTGAGAAAACTAGAATTTAACAATAAAGTAGAATGATAGAGTAACATGGCACAATCAGATATACCCAAATGAGCATTAAATAGACATTGCGTTATGGTATGAATACAAATATAAAGTTTTAAACTGAAAAAAATAAAAAAAATAAAGTACACATATAATAGAATCATGACTTTCAATTACATTCAACTTCAGACAAATAATCTTCATATTAAGATAATATAACTCCTGAAGAACACCAGAATGTAATTTACCTTTTTACTGAACACTGAGTAAGAGAACACCATTTACATTTTTCATATTAGAGTGAGCCATTCCTACAATTGAAATATAGATAGTTCCTCTTTAGCGATGATGTCAACGGAGCCTTTTAAAGATATGTAGTGACTGGAAGACTCTCAGTAACACTATAAACTTATAATCAGCATTATAAAAGGAAAAGATAAATACGATGACAAGTAAACATACCATTAAGCCATAGAACACAACGCCAGCAAGTAGCGTATCGTGTAGAAGCGCTAAATTTAAAATAATTACATGACTGTAATGTTCGGATTTCCTTCTCTTGTGATGACGTCACTGCAAGGCTCCGAAGATCAACAGAAGGAGCGTGGATATATCAGAGATTCAGTTAATACATAAATGAAAAAACTGACTCTCTGTAACAGTCTCGAGACGTGGAAAGATTCCCTCCAAAAAGTCAATGGATTATATTAGGCAAAAAACAATATGACTGTGTAGTTTTCTTCGCACTGTTTCATCACAGTCTATTATTAGCATCAAGAGGTTATGCAAATACCAAAATAATATACCAGTGCTGTATAAATGACAGTGACAGTAATTTAAGTACAAACTAAAAATAAATAAACCATCTAAATATATAAAGCAAACAACACTCTAATAAGCATTCAAACTTCAATTTTTTGAAAGAAAAACATAATAGTTAAACATAATATCACATTACTTGTAAATAAAGAATGCAGTATTAAGACACAGATTCAGGAAGCTTCTTGAATATTTTAAGGAATATTTCTTTTGCTTCTTTAGGATCTGTAAGCATAAATTTTCTGTCATTATAAGTAAAAGACAGGGTATTCGGATAACTCATACGAAACCTTATTCCTCTTTTTATAAGATCTGCACAATAAGGTGAAAGCTTTTGTCTTTTCATTTTTATTTGTAGAGGAAGATCCTGTGAAAATGACAATTTATGATTTTTCCAGACAAACTGTTTTTTGCTTTTAGCTGCCTCTAGGATCTGATAAGTGTCTTGAAAATTTAGTATTTTAGTATAAATGATCCGAGGGGAGGCAGAATCCTGACTAGCATGCAATGCTCTATGAGCCCTCTCTATAATTACTGTTTTTGATGTTGACTCACAGTTTAATAATGACTCAAAAATCTGTTTAGATACGGATAATAGGTTTTGATTTTCATAGGATTCTGGCAAACCTCTAATAATAATGTTATTTCTATGACTTCTAGCTTCTAAGTCCAGTAGTTTAGCTTGAAATTATGTAATAATCTTATCTTTAGCTTTTATATCTCTTTCCATTGAGTATGTTCTTATTTCTAAAGCTGTATTTTTACATTCAATAATATCCATTCTTTCACTTATTTGCTTTAAGGTTCTGCCAAAATCAGTAAATTGTTCTGAGAAACTTTGTATAGCAGTTTGAATAGGTTGTAAAGCTATTTTTAGTTCATCTAAATGAAAGTTTGAGTCATTTGAGTCTTTATTACTTACTTTAAAAGTTTCTGAAGATTGTTTAGTGGTTCTTAGTCTTTTTGAACTGGTGTCTTTCTCAGGTGAAAGCATTGAAGAGAATTTGGCCTTTGTTGCCTGTGTCTCCATGGAGTCAGATTTAGCAGCCATGCCCAGAGTAGAGGTGTGAAGTCATGATAGCAGATTCTGGGAGGAGTCCTTAAGCAGCAGGTGCCCAAGACAGTTGAAGCACAAAAACTGTTCTGAGGTAAAAAATTCCAAAGTTGAGATTTCCAATACCAACAAATAATCCAGATACGTGGAGAAATTCTTAGAGGATCTTTTTATAAAAAAAACTGAGGAAAAATATCACTCCAAGGTTATAATAAAAAGCCGGATATTACATAACTGTGAGGAGCTCAGTGACTAGGGACTGATCTAGTCAGCAGCCATCTTGGAATCTTAAGTATACAACTTAATGGGTTAAGGGCAAGGCAGAATAGCAACAGTGACAGAGAGTCACCCTGGCATATCCCCCTTTGAATTTTTATCCCTGGAATAATAAACTGTACTTTATCACGGCTTAATTGTAAAGTGGTCTGCCACTGTTTCATGGTCACTGCAATGTAGCCAATCAGTGTAGGTTATATCTTACACATTTTTAAGCACTCTTTTATCCATGAATATGGAATACTATCAAACGCTTTTTCGTAGTCAATCCATGCCATACATAGATTCTTCCCGTTTACAGTTCTCCACTATGACTAACAGCAAATGATCCTTTGTTCTAAATAACTTTCTTTTAGCGCCCTTTTGTTCTACTGCCATAATTGAGTTTGCTTTATAAATGACTATAAACTCTGTCGGCATCAATTCCTGTGTATAGTTTATAAGTCGTCGGAAGGCACGTTATTGATCTATAATTTTTGCGGTAGTTTGCAAGTTCACTCAAGTCAGAGCATTGTTTTACCTGCTGTTAGCCAGGTCGGTGTCTGTTCAGGGTGTGCATATAAATAGTTCTTACTCATGGCTAAATCTTTGTGCAAAGATGTTAATAAAGTTAGGTACTGCATCTGGGCCTGCGGTTTTACAATTAGAGGCTTTTCTTAACTTTATTTCAATCTCTCTGGCTGTTACTTCATCCCATTTCATATCTGTACCTTTAAACTTCTTATTCTCTGCTTTATGATCTTGAAGATGTCTCCAAAGGATACTTCCTTGGACGGAAATCTGGGGGATCCATCTCCTTCCTTGAAATCCATGTCTTCAGTGAGGCACTCCAAGTACCTCCTCTTGCACATCCTCTTCTGAGGAGGCTCCTCCATGGGAGACTCAGGGGACGACTCTGTAGAAGTAGGGACCCAGAGGAGGTAATGCCTGTTTTAAGGCTTGTACAGGAGGGAAGACCCTGAAAGGATGATGAGGTCTCGTAATGTCAAGAGGGGCTGGGGAGAACTTAGAGCCAAAGGAAAGGCAGTTGCCCCAGACGGACATGGTCCTCTCTAGTGCCTGGAAGGCTGACAGAGGAGATGAAGCTCCCCCCTCCTCCCCAACAGCCACAGCTGCCCTAGATGAAAGTGGGGATCCAGTCGCAGCACCAACGTCTCCAGACAATATCAGCCCCAAGCTGTCCACTGCAGGGTTTCCAAGAGGGAGGGAATAGTCCAAGAACTCCAGGCCCGACCCAACCCCCCCCAGGAACCAGCACTGAACTTGAAGGGCCGAGGAGCAATAAGTTCTGAGGGTAATGGAACTGAGCTCACCTGGGACTCTGACACTGTGGGAAGGGAAGATATGCCCGACACTGTCAGCCTGTCACCGGGAATGCTCTGATCATGGGGGTCAGAACCCAGATGGGTCAGACAAGGGGATAGAAGTCCCACGGATGGAGAGGATGCCCTAGGCAACTAAGCAGGGGATGGCAACAAGCCCAACTTTATCTGGGCCTTGACTCCTCATAATCTTATCCATGTCTGAGAGGAGCAGGTTCCTGGTGGCTCTGGGAGATAGGAGGAATATTCCAACCTGGCTGAAGGCCTGCGGTCTTGGAAGGGAGACCGACTTGTGTGCCTCAAATCCAATCTCCTGGGTCTGGAAGGAGAGCTGTCAATGACGATCAGATCTGACAAAACCGTTGGATCTGAAGGTCTACTTGGATCCAAGGAAGCAGATGGCACCACAGACAGATCCAACAGGCAGGTCGGATTCGAGCGGTCTGGGTCAGGTTGGATAAGAGGGCCTATGAGGCTCCAAGGTCTTGGATCTGACAAGGGGAGCTGGGGCTCCAAAGTTAAAGATGCTGGACTCAGATCCAGGGAACTGTGGTCACAGAGCCTCTGCTTTTTGGTGGGAGGAATCCCTGCAGGAAGACTTCCATTTTGGGATCAGAGGAAGGCTTGGAAGGGGAAGCAGAGACCAGAGGACCATGTTTAGCAAGCCCTTTAAGCAAGAGCTTGTTCCTACCTTTCAGGAGAGCCCTGGGGTTGAATCCGGCATAAATGTTGCATTCAACCTCCAGGTGTGGCTCTCCCAGACAATACACACACTCCTTGTGCGAATCAGAATGCAGCATTTTCCGACTGCACGAAGAGCACCTTTTAAATCCAGAGGGCTTCTCAGACATCATGCACACACACACACACCAAACACCTACCACCCACATCCTGCACAAAAGGGGGAGGGCAAAAGGCAGGAAAAATTAAAGTTACCCTAAGGACCTGGGAGAGAAAAGGGTGGGATCCCAGGGAAAGGATCAAGAAAAAAGCCCAAATGCTACCAGGGGGGAGGAAAAGTACAGTTTTGTACCTACCATAAATGTAGATGTTAGACTGTATACACTGCTGCAGTCATTACACTTGGGTTATCCTGCCATCAGGTGGTCCTGTAATTTGTCTTTGAGCCTTGGCCCACTGATTTGGTGGCAGGTTTGGCATTCCTTTTAACCTTGGCAGAGTGTGAAAGAGGAACCTGTAACCTTGAGATACAATATTGAGAACCCATTGGTCTGTTATGATCATATGCCAATTGTGAGAGAAAAGTGTTAGCTTTCCCCCCAAGGGGGCTGCCAAGAGAGATCTGCTTGGCAGTTGTAGTGGGAAGTCATTGGGGCTGTTTTCTATAAGGTTGAGGCCTGTCTTCCCCTCCTTTCTGGGTTGAAGTACCCCATTGTCGTGGTCTGTAAGAACCTTGTGGCTGACCCCTGCCTCTTGGACGTCTGTATCTGTCCCTTTGAGGTCTGTCTGTAACTGGAAAGGACCAATTTTTGTTGGCCAATTTCTGCTAAATCGAGGAGGCTGAACCTGTAAGAAATCCTTTACCGTTTGCATAGCTTTTGCCTTATCCTCCATTTTCTTTAATACCTCTTCTGCCTTAACTCCAAATAAAACATCCTGCTGCAAAGGTGCAGCCAGTAATTTTGCTTTAACATGATCTGGTGAAGTCTGCTCTTTTAACCAAGCATGTCTGTGAATGACAGACCCTGTAACCGCTGCTCTACAAGAGGTCTCTAATGAATCAAAACCACATTGCAAAGTATGTTTACCCACTTGTTCAGCTGCATGGAATAAATCCTGCATTTCCTTATAGTCAGGAAGATCTGAATTTGGAAGCATTTTTTGTTTTAATTGAGACATCAAATATTGCTGATATTTAAGCATGTGAAACTGTCAATTTAAAGCCCTCATTGCTAAAGTTGCAGATTTATATACTTTCTTCCTCCATCTGTCTAATGCTCTGGAATCTCTGTCAGAGGGAACTGGATTTTTAGCTGTAGAGGCATTTACCCCTTTGGGACCCTGGGAAATAGTTTCAGGGTACGCAACAGGGTTTTTATAAAGAAATTTGTGGGAGTCAGGGACTTGGTAGTATCTGTCTGGTTTAACTGGAGCAGGAGGTAAAGAATCAGGATTTAAACTGGATTCAGAGTACACATCATCCACAATATCTAACACTGGCGGAATAGCAAGGGGTCTGTGTTGAGGTAATAAAAGAAAATCTCTGAGTCTTTTCTTGGATTCTGAGTAATCCTGGCCCTCCCAATGGAAATGCTCCCTCATGGTATGTAAAGTTTCCCCAAAGGAGTAGTCCTCTGGAGGAGAGGCTGAAGGGATTGATTCTTCAGCATCAGAATCCTCATAAGGCGGTAAAGAATATCCCTGGCCTGAGGAGGAATCTGAAGAAGTGGACACCTGGTCAGATGAGTCATAGTCTGCATCCTGTCTAGGCCTTTTATCAGGAGGGGGATGGGAACCCCTGATCAGAGTAATTAAGGCTTTGGCCATTTTTAACATCTGTTTCTTAGGCATGGAGGCCTGTGTTGGGGAATGCTGAACTTGCTTCTTTGTTTTTAAAGGTGTTTTAGCCTTTGCAGAAGACTTGCTGGTTAGTTGAGTAGGTCTGAATACACCCTCTGAAGCCAAGGGCTATTCAGCTGCCCTGGATCCCTCTGAAGGGTTAGTCTCGGTAGGGCCTAAATCTAGAGTATACAGAGGCCCAGCCATCTCCATGTGGGAGTTGGATACGGCCTGTGGTTCTGAAGATGTGGTCATCACGGGCTGCGTAGGCACCTCGTTGAAAACCGGAGAACCAGAGACCGGCCTAGTAGAGGCTTCGTCGTCAGTTTTGGGCCTTGGATCCTTGTCCTCGCGCTTTTTGTGTATCCCGGTCGTCGGTTGTTCTGACGGCATGGTATAATTAAATTTTCTACCCAAAAATGTTGGGCAAAATCAAATTAGAAGTTATGTAATTATAACGTTCCATCTGAGTAGGTGGATTCATTTGTCTGCAACCTGTGGGTTATGGATCCAATATCGGATCCGAACCAGCATGGTTTATCCAGCTATGGATCTGAGCTCCTAGCTCCTCCCCTCACCCATAATGCCCTGCTCTCCCTACATGACCTCAGATCGAGTTTGCCCTGTATCAAAATACCCTAGAAATGGGTAACACATTCTATGCAGGAAACTGACAAGGCCAGGGGGATAGGAGGGCGGGATGGTTGCAGACAAATGAATCCACCTACTCAGATGGAACGTTATGGTAAGTACATAACTTCTAAATCTGAAGTAGGAGATTCATTTGTCAGCAACCTGTGGGACAGAGTCCCCAGCTACCTGAATCTTGGGCGGCCGTCATGGAAGGATATTCCGGAGCACCGCGGAGCCAAAGGATGCTCTACCTCTAGATGTGATATCCAGCTTGTAATGAGAAATAAAGGTATGAGATGAAGCCCAAGTGGCTGCTGAACAAATGTCATCCAGAGGAATCCTAGCTTTAAAGGCCGCTGAGGTAGAAACTGACCGGGTCGAATGGGCATGGACTCCCTCCGGTGCGGGCCTTCCAGAAGCTTGGTAAGCTAAAAGAATACACTGCGAAATCCAGCATGACAAGGAGACTTTGGAAATTGGTTTACCCAGATTGAATTTGGCAAAGGAAATGAACAATTGGTCAGATTGCCTATGACCAGCTGTCCTGTTAAGATAAAAACGAAGCTGCCTGTGAACATCCAAGGAATGCAGCTTGTATTCACCCTTGTTCTGATATTTAGGAAAGAAAACAGGGAGGTTGATGGACTGATTAATGTTTGCTTCTGAAGCTACCTTAGGAAGAAAGGAGGGATTGGTCCTGAGGTATACGCGGTCCGGATGGAAGACCAAGTAAGGTGGCTTCATGGATAAGGCTTGAAGTTCCGAAACTCTTTTGGCCGAAGTAATGGCTACTAAAAATGCAGTCTTGAGAGATAAGAATTTTAGATCTACTGTGGCCGCAGGCTCGAAGGGGGGAGCAGTCAAGGCTTGAAGAACCAAGGAAAGATCCCATGGTGGAACCGCCTGCTTGACAGGGGGTCTAAGCAGAAAGGTGCCTTTTAGGAAGATTTTACATAATTTGGCGGACATAAGAGGTCCAGAGTCATGACCAACATGATAGTGAGAAATGGCCGCAAGCTGCACTTTGACCATGGAACTACTGGCACCATCATTAAAAAGAGTGGTAAAGAAGTCTAGCACCAAAGGAAGGGGAACCGTGAAGGGATCTAGACCCTGCCGCTCCGCCCAAATGGAGAATCGTTTCCATTTACTGCGATAAATTTTTCTGGTAGAGGGTTTATGAACCGCTACCAGAATGGCCTTAACGGGGGACGAGATACCGGGAGTCCTGATTAGGAGTGGAACTGGAGCAGCCAAGCAGTTAGCTTCAGGTTGTCCAGATTCGGAGTTGGTAGATTCGATGGGTGTGATATCAGATCCGGAATGGGATCTAGAATCCAAGGTGGATTCACCGAGTGAGACCTTAGGTAAGGGAACCAGACCTGCCGAAGCTAGAATGGGGCAATGAGGATCATTTTGCACCCCAACCGAGAGGCTTTCTGAAGAATATGGAGCATCAGAGGCAAAGGGGGGTATGCGTAAAGAAGACCGGGTGGCCAAGCATGCACCAGAGCGTCTCTCGGGGAATCCCCTGGAGGAGGGATTAGAGTGAAAAAACTGTCGCACTTGGTGTTTAAGGGAGAAGCAAAGAGATCGCAACAAGGAGTTCCCCACTGTGCGAAGATACGTTTCGCTACTTGAGCATTGAGAGACCACTCGTACGGGGAGAGGATGGTGCAACTGAGCTTGTCCGCAAGGATGTTGGACCGACCCGGAATATGCGTTGCGATGAGAAAGCGGTTGGTGGAGATCGCCCATTCCCACACTCTCATGGCTTCTCGACATAAAGGGTAAGACCTGGTCCCCCCCTGTTTGTTGATGTACCAGACCACCGACATGTTGTCTGACTGAATCACAATTGTTCCCAGGGGAAGAAAGGCCTGAAGTGCTTGCAACGCCAAGAGCACTGCTCTCATCTCTAGAACATTAATATGCAAGGAGGTCTCTGAGTCGTTCCACGTGCCTTGGACCATCCGGCCTGCAAAATGCCCCCCCCACCCAAGGCGGGAGGCATCCGTGGTCACCGTGGCGAGAGGGGGAGAAGCACAAAAGGGGCGGCCTCCGTGGAGATCCTGGGAATGGAGCCACCACAAGAGAGACCGCTTGCAAGCCTTGCTGATCGCAATGGGATGATGCAGGGGGAGAGAAAGGTATGACCACTGAACTTGAAGTGTCCACTGAAGGACCCGCATGTTGAACCTGGCGAGTGGAAGAAGAGAGATCGCTGCCACCATGGACCCTAGAGCCCTCAGGACCAATTCCGCCGGAAGTGAGCTGGAGTGGAGGATGGCCCGCACCTGGAGTCGCAGATTCCGAACTCTGTCGGCTGTGAGAAAGGCTCTTAACTCCCTTGTGTCTAACCTGATGCCTATAAATACTATCAAATGAGTAGGGGCCGGGTTGGATTTTGCTAAGTTTATCGTGATGCCCAGGCAGGGAGCTAGATGAAGAAAGGAGTCTCTCGCCAAGGATAGTAGATGCCTTGTTGGGGCGGTGAGAAGCCAGTCGTCCAGGTATGGAAAGACCTGCACCCCCTGAAGCCTCAGGTGGGCTGCAACCACTGCTAATACTTTGGTGAACACCCTGGGGGCTGTGGTGAGACCAAAGGGAAGGACCCTGAACTGGTAGTGACTGGCTCCCAGCCGGAAGCGAAGAAACCTCCTGGAACATCTGTCCATCAGTATGTGGTAGTACGCATCCTTGAGGTCTATAGAGCACATCCAGTGATTCTCTCCCAGAAGGGGGAGGATGGATTGCAAGGTGACCATCCGGAACTTCTCCTTGGGAACTGCCAGGTTTAACAGGGACAGGTCTAAAATTGGTCTTTGGTCCCCCGTCTTTTTTGGCACTAAAAAGAACCTGGAGTAGAACCCTGATCCGATCTGGTCTGGGGGGACGGGCTGGATGGCTCTTTTCCTCAGCAGATGGCCAATTTCTGCTGAAGTGGCCTCCCACTGACCGGGTGGAACGTCGGGGAGGGATTTTAGCTTTGGGACGTGATGAAAGGGGATCTTGTATCCTCTGGATATAATGCGGAGGACCCAGCAGTCTGATGTTATGGACTCCCATGCCGCTAGGTGCTCCGAAAAATGTCCCCCGACTGCCTCCAGAGTGGAGCAGTCGGGCAACCCCTCAGGGCTGCTGTGCGGGCCGTTCAGAGAAAGGTTCTCTGGACCCGAAATTCCTGGGAGCCCCTCTGTCCCTGGGGCGGCGTCCTCCCTGTCCTCCTCTGCCACGGAAGGACTGGTTGTCCGGAGCTGGTTGGGATTGCTGCGACTTCCAGAACCACATCTTCTTCTGGCCCTTTTGGTTCCTAGAGTAGGACCTCTGGGGCACAGAGAAGCGGATTCCGACGGCAGACAGCGTCTTCCCGTCCTTCTCGCGCTGGGTCAAGGTGTCGCGAACCGTTTTGCCAAAAAGGGCAGAACCATTAAAGGGGGCATTCGCAAAAGACGCCTTGAAGGGCTCCGTGAAATCGCAATGGCAGAGCCAGGCCTGGCGTCTAGTGACTAGGCCTACTCCTGCAGCTCTAGCGGCTCCCTCAATAGCATGGGACAGCAACCGCATAGAGGTATTTGTCACGGACCGAAGAGTGGCCATACGGGTGGAGTGCAAAAGTTTGTCCTCCTCCGACATGGACTCTGGGGGGGATGCAGCGTACTCTTTGATAAGATAGCGCTGCATCCTGATAACATGTGCCAGATAGTTGAGCGCCCTCACCAAGAAGGTCGCTGAACTAAACATTCGCTTCCTCAAGCGGTCCATCATCCGAGACTCCTTGCTCGGAGGATGGACTGAGGGACTCTCCTGGGCGAGTTCCCTCTTGGTGGCTGCTGCCGTCAACATGGCATCTGCCGGAGGTCCCTTACTCCAGTGGGCACGGTAGGCAGGGGGGCTAAGAATTCTGTCTGGCCTTTTGGGGATTGGCTCCACAGTGTCCGGTTCCTTCCATGCCCTGGTGGTAATAAGGTCCACCAGGGGGTCGGTAGGAGGGGACACCCAAGAGGTAGACGGGCCCGCTTCAAATGCCTCCAAGAACACGGACTCGTCCGAGGAAGACTTAGGGGCAGACCACCCACCTCTTATACGAAGCATTTCCATGATGTCTCCAAAGGAGACATCCTCGGTGGGTGATCTTGGAGAGCCTTCCTCTTCCTCCAAATCCGTGTCTTCAGTTAAAGACTCGGGGGAGTCTATGTGCCTCCTTTTACACGTGTGCTTGCGAGGTGCTTCTTCGGGGGGGCTGTCCGAGGAGCCCTCGCAAGCAGTGTCTTGTTCCAATGGAACAGCTTGGGGCATTGAAGCGGGCTGTCCCAGTGGCCGGATGGTGGAAGCCTGACCCAGTGCAGATGGAGTGCGGGACGGAGCCGAAGCAAGTGCCGGGGGTCCGGAAGCCCTCAACAGAGCCCTCTCCACTACATCAAAAGCCGAAGGGGAGCCAGCCTCGACCAAAGGATCCGACAGTCGGCTCCCCCTCGGATCCGAGGAGTGGATCGGAGCCGGCGCCGAGACACTCGGATCCGAGGGACCAGTGCTCTCCGACACGGATGGCGCCGAAGGCACACTGAGTCCCCCAGATCTGAAGCTCGGAGCCAGGCTCAGAGAGGTCAGATCCGAAACACTCGAGGGCAGGGTCAGATCCGAAGTACCTAGTACTATCGGCACCGACCCACCCCTGGCTCCGAAGCTGCCCGGCTCCGAATGCTCAGAGCCCGGGTAGCGGGTCGGAGAAGGAGCTATGGGCTTGAAAAATGGGGTCGAGCTCCCCCCCAGGGGGGGGAGGCAGGAGCACTCCCATCTGCATCTGGGCCTGGATGAACCTTCGCATCATCCGGTCCAGATCAGCGTCGGAGAGACTATAGGTAGACCTCGAAGAGGCTACCGAGGTAGGCCTAGAGTACCGCCTCGATAGCCTCGAAGGAAGTCGGGTCTCCTCCTCCTCAGGCCCTGGTGAAAAGGATGGGGACCGGAGCTGAGAAGGAGGAGAGCCAGCAGCCAAAGATGCCGGAGGAGAAGCCCGCTTAGCCGGCGGGGCTGAAACGGAGGTCTCGGCCCGCTGCTTATGGTGCTTCTCTCTCCGGTCCTTCTTCCTCGCTTCCCTCTCCTCTGAACCCGTAGAGGGAGTTTGAATCCTGGGAGGAGGAGGGGGAGCAGGTAAAGCAGCAACCGCCGGAGCGGAAACCACTAACGGGGCGGAGGCCGAAGCTGAGTCCGGGGGCAAGAGTCCCGCCAAGACCAGCTTCGACCTCCACTCCTTCAATGCCCTGGGGTTGAACCCTGCACAGATTGAACATCCAGAGGTGAGGTGTTCAACCCCAAGGCATCGAACGCACCGAGTGTGGCCATCAGCAGGGGATAGCTTATGGCCACACTCGGAGCATTTTGAGAAAATTGCCTTTGGGGCCTCAGACATATTTTTTTTTTTTTTTTTTTTTTAAGAAAAAATAAAATACACTAGCACACACACCAAAGGCCCCAAAGAAACACACACTCACACAAGCTACGTGCCAGAGAGGGGAGAGTACACAAAATTAAGTTAACTTAACTCAAAAAAGTGATATATAAAAGGGGAACCTAACACTTTCACACAGTTATAGTATTTTTAAGTTATAAAAACCCTTTTAAGATACTAAATAAACCACTTAGCTTTGGAGCTCGAAATCTAGGCTGTCACCATGAACGCGGCAAACTAGATCTGAGGTCATGTAGGGAGAGCAGGGCATTATGGGTGAGGGGAGGAGCTAGGAGCTCGGATCCATAGCTGGATAAACCATGCCGGTTCGGATCCGATATCGGATCCATAACCCACAGGTTGCTGACAAATGAATCTCCTACTTCAGATCCGACGTTTAATATTGCGCTTGTTAAACCTAGAACAAAACTGACAACCAGTGACGTTGTGGTCTGGGCCTAGGCAAGGGATACAATAAGAATGAAAATCCTTATGAGGTATTTGCTTCCCACAAGAAATACAATTATTAACTTTTACTGACATCGGTCTGAGGCAAGAAAAATTTTTCCCAATGGGGAACTTGGCTTTATAGAAGACTTCAGTTATGAAATTCGAATTGAAAATCTCAGGAGTTGGCCGACCGGCACTTGCAAACTGCTTTTGCTTCAGGCACCGCGCAGCAAGAAAGACTGAAGAAAATGGCGTCGGCTGCATCTTATATACCCCTGGCGCACTGACATCAGGGAAGAGGCGACAGCAACCGACGCTGGACCAAGACTTTGGAACTCTGGCCGACTGAGGGACCACCTGACGGCAGGATAACCCAAGTGTAATGACTGCAGCAGTGTAACACGATGAACATCCTAACCAGAGACAAGCAGAAAGAATACTCACAAGATAAGTAAAAAACCCCAGAGAAAAAGGGAATACACTACTGCTTATCTGAAACAGGAAACCTGAACTGCAGGAAGCACATCCATAGAGAAATCGTAGCAAATGAGATCTGAGGATTGTGGGTAGCAAGGGATCTTGGGAAGGGGAGGAGCTTGAGCTCAGGAGCTGTCCTTTTAGTTGCCAGCTTGCATCCGAGGTGGAGCCAAGACCCATTTGTGATCAATAATGACACTGATAGCACCAGATCTCTCAGTTTACCGGCACCCATGGCGATTGGAAGATGCTGGACAAAAAGAACTTATGTGCTCACCATAATGTTCCATTTGAGTAACGCTTCATCTGTCATCAGCTGTGGGTTTCGGATCCAAATTGGATCAGACATGGCTGCATTTTCCAGCTACTGATCCGAGCTCCCAGCTCCTCCTCTTACCCACAATGTCCCCTGTCTCCTTCCTCCCTTCAGATCTAGTTTGCTTCTAATCACCTAACACATACCCGACCCAACAAGACCCCACCCTTACTGACAGCTTGACAAAAAACTAATTCCCAGACTGACCATGAGCAATTCTGGAGTAGTCATACTCGTAAATGGTCAGTACCAAAGTGACAAGGTCGAGGGAAGGTTGAAGACAAGTGACGTACTACTCAGATGGAACGTTACAGTGAGTACATAACTTCTTTATCTGAAGTAGTTGACTTCATTTGATCTTCAGCCTGTGAAATGGAGTCCCCAGCTACCAAACACCTGGGTGGCCTTCATGGAAGGACATTCTGGAGCACAGCGGAGCCAAAGGAAGCCCGGTTCCTTGACACAATATCCAACTTGTAATGCAAAATGAAGGTATGAGATGAGGATCATGTAGCTGCAGAACAATCATCATCCAGTGACACACTAGACCAAAAAGCCATGGAAATAGCCAGAGAACTGGTAGTGCATTGGGAAATCCAACGAGCAAATGTCACTTTAGAAATTGGTTTCCCTAGGAAAGGTCTTGAGTAAGAAACAACTGATCCAATTTATGAAATTCTTTAGTCCTGTGCAAGTAAAATCTCAATTGCCTATGAACATCTAACAAATGCAAGTTATATTCCCCTTTATTTTGAAAATTTGGGAAAAACATTGGAAGATTAATAGTCTGGTTAATATTTGCCTCTGATGCTACTTTGGGAAGGAAGGAAGGGTTAGTGTGCAAGGAAAAAAGAACTTATGTCTTACCATAACATTCCATCTGTATTGTCAGTCCTCGTTCAGTCATTACGCCTGGGTTACTGATTCCGACTTCAGAACCGTGCTGGCCATCTTCCAAGCTCGCGACAGTCACAAACTCTTACCCACAATTCTCCTCTCCCTGTTACCTCATATTGAGTTTGCAAGTCAAAGAAAGTAGAGGCTACCTCTGGTCAAAGGACCTAACGGAACCAGATGAGATCCACTATAAGGAGGGGGAAGGAGGAAGAGTCGTAATGACTGAACGAGGATCAACAATATATATGGAACGTTATGGTAAGACATACCTTCTTTATCTGATACTGTTAATCCTTGTTCATTCCTTACGCCTGGGACAGAGTCCCCAGCTACCTTTATTCCTGGGAGGCTCTCATGGAAGGACATTCCTGAGCACCACTGAACCAAAGGATGCTCTCCCTCTGGAGGCCAAATCCAATTTTCAATGGTTGATGAAGGTATGAGGTCTAGCCCAAGTTGCAGCTGCACAAATACCATGTAAAGAAGCTCTAGCATGGAAGGCAGCAGAAGTTGCTACCAATGTAGTGGAATGAGCCCTTACGGCTGTCATCAGAGGGATATCATGAGTTTTGTGAATAAATGTTTCACAGTGTTTTAACCATTTAGCCAATGTGACCTTAGAAATAGAACATCCAAATCTAGACCCAGAATAGACCAAGAATAGCTGATCTGATTTGCGAGAAGCCTTAGTTCTGTCCAGATAGAAACAAATTTGCCTGTGAATGTCTAGGGTATGCAGACAATACTGTCCTCTGTTAGAATGATTGGAAAGAAAACTGGCAGTTCAATGGCTTGGTTAATGAACATTTCAGAGATCACTTTTGGGAGAAAGGAAGGATTAGTTCTCAATGACACTATCTTTATGAAAGATCAAGTAAGGCCATTTGATGCACAGAGCATGATGTTCAGAGATACGTCTGGCAGGAGTAATGGTGACCAAGAACAAAGTTTTACATGAAAGAAACTTGAGGTTGCATGAAGAAGCTGGTTCAAAAGGAGGCATTGTCAAAGCTTGCAGGACTAATGACAGGTCCCATGGCTGGATAGGTTCTATAAAAGGGGGTTTCAAATGATTTACATCTTTTAGAAAGGTCTTGCATACTCTGTGTGACATAAGGGAAGAGTCATGGACACCATTGTAAAAATTAGATATTGTAGCCAAATGAACTCGAATGGTAGAAGTAGATAGGCCAGATTGGAATAAACTTGACAGGTATTCCAGTACTACTGGCACTGGTGCTGAAAAGAGGTCTATCCGTTTTTCCTTCAGCCAACTGGTAAACCTCTTCCACTTGCTGAGATAAGTAATTCTGGCGGAAGACTTATGAGATGCAATAAGAATGTCACTTACTGGGGAAGAAAGGTCAGTCTGCCTTGCAATCACCGGAAGTGGAGGAGCCAAGCTGTGAGCTTCAGGCTGTTCAAGTTGGGGTGAATCAGGTTCTGCGGATGGGAGATCAAGTCTTGAGTTGGATCGAGAATCCATGGTTGATCTAGCAGTTGAGGCCATAGGAAGGGGAACCAAATTTGACGAGACCAATATGGTGCTATGAGGATTATCTTACTCTTCAACCGGCAGGCTTTCTTCAGGAACTGGGGAATGATAGGAAGAGGGGGAAAGGCATAAAGCAGACCTGAGGGCCAATCGTGGACTAGAGCATCCCTGGGTGACTGTCCCCGAGGGGGAATCAGGGCGAAGTAAAGTACAGTTTTCTACCTACCATAAATGTAGATGTCCGATAGATATGCAACTGCAGTCATAACATATGGGTTGTCCTGCCTCAGGCAGCCCTCGGTCGGCCGAATTCCAAAGTCTGGGTCCGGCATCGGCTGGTGTCGCCTCCTCTCTGACGTCACCACGGCTGGAGTATAAAGACATCGGCCGACGCCATCTTCTTCAGTGTTTCTTGCCCCAGATGCCAGGTGCCCTCCTAGGAAGGCTAAATTTGGTAAATGGATAAAAATAATCCCAAACATGCACAACAGTAATAAACAGATACACCATAGGAATACCCCCAGCTAATGGGAAAAGGGGGTAGGGACCCAAAAAGAAGGATACAGAGGGGTAGGAGGGAGGGAAAATCTGACTGCAGTTGCATATCTATCAGACATCTACATTTATGGTAGGTACAAAACTGTACTATGTCCTTCAAGAATGCAACTGCAGTCATAACATATGGGTTGAATAGCATAGCCGAGCTGGGGGTGGATGGAACTAAGAAAAGGATGGTGTAGCTAAAATCCCCTGCAGGACTGCCGAAGCAAAGCCTGCTCACGATCTGGAATATAAGGGCAGGTTGTAGTGCTTGGTAAATATATGCATGGAGCTCCATGTAGCAGCCTCTAAAATGTCCTTTGTTGCCACTCCTCTTAGGAAAGCTGTGGAAGTGGCCATAGCTCTGTTGGAATGTGGCCTAATATTGGCTGGCACACCTTTTCCATGGAAAGAATAGCAGAACCTGATGCAATGTCCAATCCATTTCGAAATTGTTTGTTTGGAGATTGCTTTTCCTTGCACTCCAGCAGCATAGGCTACAAACAGTTGGTCAGATTTTCTGGTGGCCTTAGTTCTGTCCAAGTAGTAACGTAGTTGTCTGTGTATGTCCAAAGTATGCAGTAGCTTTTCCCCCCTATTTTGAGGATTGGGGAAGAATGCAGGCAGGTGAATAGCTTGATTTAGAGACACCCTGGAAATAACTTTGGGCATGAATGTAGGATTGGTTCTTAGAGAAACTCTGTCTTGATGAAAAATGAGGAAGGGGGGCACTGCCATGAGTGCCTGTATCTCTGAAAAGTACAGTTTTGTACCTACCATAAATGTAGATGTTCGAGGATCCCCATTGCTGCAGTCCTTACTATTGGGTATAGTCCGCCGTCCAGTCGGCCCGAATACCAGAGTATAAGGCTGACGTCGGTCAGGGCGCATTAGACTGACGTCAGTACGTCAGGGTACTAATGCGCATGACCGACGTCATATCCTCAGTCTTTTCTTGCCCCAGATGTCAGAAGACCCTAAAAAGACAAGGCCCAAAATACCTGCACCAAAAATATGTACAATATATACAAGAATATATACAAAAATATAAGCATGTAACCTCACCTACACAACCACCCCTAAACACAGAGGGAAGGAGGGAGGGTAAATTGGACTGCAGCAATGGGGATCCTCGAACATCTACATTTATGGTAGGTACAAAACTGTACTATGTTCTTCGTTCCCCATTGCTGCAGTCCTTACTATTGGGTAGAATCCCAAAGCAGAGGTAAGGGAGGCTGGCAAATCATAAAGAAGCAGGAGCTGACAACATGCCTTGCAAAACAGCTGTGGCAAAACCAGCCCTAGACTTAGAGTAGATAGGAAGGTGATAATGCTTAGAGAAAGTATGCACTGAACTCCAAGTAGCTGCTTCCAAAATATCCTTAGTTGCCACCCCTTAGAAATGCTGTTGAAGTGGCAGTAGCCCTAGTGGAATGAGGCCTAATCCCAGCTGGAATCTCCTTGCCATGATGGGAGTAACAAAATGCAATGCAAAAGCCAATCCACCTAGAAATAGTTTGTTTTGACACAGGCTTGCCCTGTGAACTCAAAGCAAAAGAAACAAACAACTGCTGAGACTGCCTGAAATCCTTAGTCCTGCTTAAATAATAACGCAATTGCCTGTGTACATCTAAAGTGTGCAAAATCTTTTCCCTTTATTTTGGGGGTCTGCATAAAAAGTAGGCAAATGAATAGTTTGGTTTAAAGCCACACTAGAAACCACCTTAGGCATAAAGGAAGGATTAGTACGTAATGATACCCTATCCTTATGGAAAATCAAAAGGGCTCTACTGCCATAAGGGCCTGCAACTCAGACACCCTTCTTGCAGAAGTAATAGCCAACAGAAAAGCAGTCTTCCATGACAAGTATTTCAATTCAGCAGTAGCCGAGGCTCAAAAGGTTGTAGAGTAAGTTTTTCCAACACAAAATTGAGATCCCAAGCAGGAGTAGGAGCTCTACGTGGGGTCTTATATTCTTTGCCCCTCTAAGAAACTGCTTGAACAAAGGATGCGAAAACAATGGTGGATCACAATCATAGTGAGCTGAAATTGCTGCAGCATGAATCTTAATGGAAGAGAAGGACAAACCTTTGTCCAATAACTCAGTAAGATATTGAAGAGCCACACTCAAATTAGGCTCAGAAATCTCCAAATTCTTTGCTGTACTCCAAAATAAAAATCTCTTCCATTTTTCTGCGTACACTTTCCTTGTACTAGGTCTTCTAGCTTCCATAATCACATTTAAAACTTGTTGAGGAAGTTGAGACCTGCTGTGTCTCAACACAGAATATGCCAGGCTGTTAGATGAAGAGAGTGAAGCTTGACATTGAGCAGATGACCGTCCTTCTGAGATAACAGATGAGGAATCAGAGGTAAAGGCCATGGAGGCTTCTTTACCAGACTCCGTAGTAGTGGGTACCAGTGTTGCCGAGGCCAATCTGGAGCTATCAAAATCATCCTTGGCCTGTCTCGTCTGACCTTTAATAGTACCTTTGGAAGAAGAGGCAGAGGTGGAAAGGCATACACATGAAGGTTTTTCCAACTGAAAGACAGAGCATCCACTTTCCAAGCTGTGTGATGAAACCCCTTTGTGCAATACTTTGGCAGCTGGTGGTTTAGTGGAGAAGCGAACAGATCTATGTCTGGAGTTCCCCATGACACTGTCAATCTCTGAAATACATGAAGATCCAGTTTCCACTCGTGAGGATCCATGATTTGTCTGCTTAACACATCTGCTAAGGAGTTCTGTGCTCCTGGCAGAAACCTTGCCTGAAGAGTAAGTTGCAAGCTTAGTGCAGTCTCCCATAAAATCATTGCTTGCCTGCATAGAGGATAAGAATGTGTTCCCCCTTGCTTGTTGATGTACCACATGACAGTAGTGTTGTCTGTTAGAATCAACACCTGCCCTGGAAGAAGTAACTCCTTGAAAGCCATTAATGCAAACTGGACTGCTAACATCTCCTTCATGTTGATATGTAGATGCTGTAGTCTGGCAGGCCACTTGTCTTGTATCCACTTTCCATTTAGATGAGCTCCCAAGCAATGTCCGAGGCATCTGTCGTTAAAATCTGACTCGCCTCTGGCCGGGTCACAGAGAGTCCCTTGTTTAGGTGACATTCCTGAGCCCACCACAAAAATTCTTTTTGAAGGCAAGGTATTATTTGAATGACAGTGTCCAAATCCTGGCAGTGCTGTGTCCATACATTTTGAGATACCATTGTAGCTTCCTCATATGCAGTTTGGCATTGGGAAGCACCAGAATACAAGATGCCATGAACCCTAATGCTTGAAGGACTGTCCTTGCAGTCAGCACGGACTGATGAGATAGTTGATGGAAGTAAAGTGAAAGACTCTTTTGTTTGTCCGGGGTTAAAAGGCCATCTGGGCTGCTGTATTCAGTCTCACACCCAGAAAGCACATGTCTTGAGAGGGTACTAGACTGGACTTTATTTCGTTCACAGAATACCCTAGGCATCTTAGCACTGCTATAACATATTCCAGATGCTGTAGAAGGTCTTCCTTTTCTTGAGCCAGAATCAGGCAGTCGTCCAAGTAAGGATAGATTTGAATTCCTTGAAGCCTGAAGTAAGCTATCACTGGAGCCAGAACCTTTGTGAATACTCTGGGCGCAGTAGATAAGCCAAAGGGCAATGCAGAGAACTGATAATGAGAATTTCCAGCTCGAAACCGCAGATACTTCCTGCAACTTAGCCTTATAGGCACATGAAGGTAAGCTTCCTTGAGATCTAAAGTTACCATCCAGTGATCTTTGCCCAGCAGAGGTAAAAGCTGTTGTAACGTCAACATCTTGAACTTGGGAATGTCCAGAAAAGTGTTGAGGAGAGATAAATCCAAAATTGGTCTCCACGTGTTCCCCTTCTTTGGTACTAGGAACAGGCGAGAATAAAATCCTAGGCCCCTTTCTGATACAGGGACTGGCTGAATGGCCCCATCTGGAGTAACTGAGAAACTTGCTTGTGAGCCTCTTTTCTTTGTGGAGGAGGAACGTCTGGCATGCCTTTGAAAGGGGCATTGTATGGAAATAAAATCTGTAACCGTGGTGAATGATATCCAACACCCATTTGTCTTGAGTAATTAAATCCCAATTTTCTTTGAAAAGAGACAGTCTTCCTCCCAAAGGAGCTGCCAGACGAGAATCTACTGGCAGCTGAAAAGGCAGGTCATTGGGTCTGTTTACGAAAGGACTGACCCCTGCCCTCACCAGAAGTCTGAGCAGGTGAACTCCCTGTTCTAGGCCTAAAAGAACCTTGAGCCCTCCCCTACCACGTCTAGACCTACCCCTAGACTGGGAATCATAAGCAGGATATGTCCACCCCTTAGCAGGCCAATTTCTACTAAACTTCGGTGGCTGCACCTGCAAAAATCTTTAACAGTTTGCATAGACTTAGCTTTGTCCTCCATTTTCTTTAAAACTGCTTCCACAGGCGATCCAAACAACACATCAGACTGTAAAGGAGCATCCAAAATCCTTGTCTTAACATGCTCAGCTAAATTCTGATCCCTCAACCAGGCATGCCTGCGAAGAACAGAACTAGTAGCAGCCACCCTCGAGGAGGCCTGTACAGCATCAAAACCACATTGCAAAGAATGCTTACCCACTTGTTCAGACACATGAACCAAATCCAGCAACTCTTTACACTCAATACCTTCCGCCAAAGCATCCACCTTAGATTTCAATTGTGAAAGGAGATAATTCTGATATTTTAGCATGTGAAACTGACAATTCAACGCTCTCATGGCTAGAGTGGAAGAAGTATACACTTTCTTTCCCCACCTATCCAAAGCCCTTGCCTCTTTATCAGTGGGAACAGGATTTTTAACCACAGAAGCCTTAACACCTTTAGGCCCCTGAGAAACAGTTTCTGGGTCCGCCCTAGGACTCTTAAACAAATACTTATGAGCTTGGGCACCCTATAATACCTATCAGGTTTAACAGGAGCAGGAGGCAAAGAGTCAGGGTTCAGGGAAGCCTCTGCAAAAACATCTTCCACCACATTCAACACAGGAGGAATAGCTAAGGGCCTATGCTGGGGTAAAACAAGAATTCCCTAAGCCTTTTCCTGAATCAGAGTAATCCTGGCCTTCCCATTTAAAGTGCTCCCTCATGGAATGCAGAGTCTCTGAAAATGAGAAATCCTCAGGAGGAGAAGCTGTAGGAGTGGAATCATCCACATCAGAATCAGAATAAGTAGGATACTCCTGCAAGTCTTCCGCAGAAGACTCTGAAGCCTCTGAACACTGTTCAAAACTATCAAACTCCGGTTCCACCCTAGGCCTCTTATCAGGAAGGGGCATAGAACCTCTAATCATAGTAATCAAATCTTCTGCCATTTTAAGCATATGTTTCTTAGGTACAGAACCCGAAATGCTAGGAGAAGCCCCCACTGAAGCTGAACTTGGCCTACCTCTCAAAGAAGTTTTGGCAACAGAAGGAGAGGCCCTAACTACCTTGGGAAGAGAGGGAAGAACAGTTACCTGAGAAGCCCCCTCAGCCTGGCCTACCTCCTGAGAAGGCACATCCTGTAACAGTAAAGTTTCTGCCTGAGACTCCATGGAAAATCCTGGCAAAACCTCTGGCTCCACTGAGCCTTCTAAAGAACCGACGTCCGGGACTGCCGGTTCATCAACCCTAGGCTTCGCTGTTTTGTCCTTGCGCTTCTTGGACGAAGCGGGCGTCGGAGCATCCGGCGGCATTTTATAATTGCAACGCTTCCCAAACACTAACCTGGCACAGTCTAACCTCCTCTTAATAGTGCGTTTGTTAAACCTAGCACAAGAGCGGCAACCAACAACGCCGTGCTCAGGCCCTAAACAAGGTATACACAAGGTATGGTAATCCCTATGAGGTATCTGTTTCCCACAAGAAATACAGTTATTCACTTTTTCTGACATCCGGTTAAATACTGAGGCAAGAAAAAACCAAAATGTTCCCCAACGGGGTACTTAGCCAACTCTGTTTCGGTCTGAAACTCCGGTTTCGGAAATATTTCAGAACGCCAACCTGCACTCGCAAAACTGCTTCTGCATCGGACCATGCGGCAAAAAAGACTGAGGATATGACATCGGTCATGCGCATTAGTACCCTGACGTACTGACGTCAGTCTAATGCGCCCTGACCGACGTCAGCCTTATACTCTGGTATTCGGGCCGACTGGACGGCGGACTATACCCAATAGTAAGGACTGCAGCAATGGGGAACGAAGAACATCTCTTCTTGCAGATGTGACTGCCAATAAGAAGGCCGTCCTCCATGAAAGAAATTTCATTTCTGAACTTGCTGCTGGCTCAAATGGAGGAAGAGTTAATTTTTCCAACACATAATTGAGGTCCCATGCAGGTACTGGCTGTTTTCTGGGAGGTTTGATATTCTTTATTCCTCTTAGAAACTGTCTTAGCAATGGATTAGAAAACACTGGAGGGTCACAGTTGTATTTTGCTGAGATTGCTGAGGCATGAATCTTTATTGAAGAGTATGAAAGTCCAGCATGAAGTAGTTCTGCCAAGTATTCTAAAATCTGAGGTATACTCGGTAATGCTGTGTCCTGACCCCTGTTGGCATTCCAGATGCTGAATCTCTTCCATTTGGCTGAATATGTTTTTTTTGTGGAAGGTCTGCATGCTTCCAGCAGGATTTCTTGAACTGATTTTGATAGAGAGTTAGGTGTAGAAATCATGTTAGCCTCCAGGCTGTCAGATGTAATGATTTCAGGTCTTGATGTACCGTCCTGTAATTGTGTTGTGTTAGGAGTAGGGGCCATAGGGTCAGAGGCCGTGGTTTGGTCCGAGTTATGGTCAATAGCAATGGGTACCAGTGCTGCCTTGGCCAGTCTGGAGCTATCAAAATACCTGTTGGTTGTTCTGCTTTGATCTTCAGTATCACCTTGGTCAGCAGAGGCTGAGGAGGGAATGCATACATTTTTAGAGAATTCCAGCTGAAGGAGAGAGCATCCGTCTTCCAGGCTAGAGGATGGTGAGTCCTTGTGCAGAACTTTTTCAGATGATGATTTAAGTGGGAGGTGAAAAGATCTACATCCGGTCTTCCCCATGTCTTTGTCAGTTGAGAGAAAATGTGAGGATACAGCATCCATTCGTGTGGATCCATGAAATTTCTGCTCAGGCTGTCCGCCAGTACATTGTCCTTTCCTGGTACAAACTGGGATTGTAAATGTATCTTCAGGCTCAGGGATTTTTCCCAGAGAAGCATTGTTAATCTGCAGAGGGGATAAGAATGAGTGCCTCCCTGCTTGTTTATGTACCACATGACAGTGGTGTTGTCTGTCCTTATCAGTAAATGCCCTTGTTGTAGTGATTTTTCGAAAGTCTCGATTGCATGTATCACTGCCAACATTTCCTTTTGGTTTATGTGCAGATGTCTTTCATTTGGGGTCCATTGCCCTTGAATGCATCTGTCCTCCATGTGCGCCCCCCCCATCCATGGTCTGAGGCGTCTGTTGTAATCATTTGGCCTGCTTGAGGTCTGTTGAAAGACATGCCTTTGTTTTGCTGACTGGCTTGGGCCCACCAAAAAAATTCTTTTGCAGACATGGAATAAGTGGGATTATGTCCTCTAGGCTTTGGCTGTGTTGAGACCATAAGTTTTTTAAATACCATTGCAGCTTTCTCATATGAAGTCTTGCCAAAGGTATCAGAAGGATGCAAGATGCCATGAACCCCAGGGCCTGCAGGATTTTCCTTGCAGTCAGCTGAGAGAGTTTTGCTAGGCCTTTGAAGTACTCTGGTAAATGCTGCTGTTTTTCCTCTGTGAGGTAGGCCATTTGGTTTTCTGTGTCCAGTTTGGCTCCTAAGAAAATAATCTGTTGGGATGGCAGTAGTTTTGACTTCTGAATGTTGACCGTGTATCCCAAGACCTACAGTAGATGCATGACATAGTCCAAATTTTCTTTTAAGGTTTGTTTGTTGTCTGCTTGTATGAGGCAGTCGTCCAAGTAGGGGTATATCTGAATCCCCTGCGGTCTGCAGTGTGCCACTACTGATGCCAGGCATTTCGTGAACACTCTGGGCACAGTAGATAAGCCAAACGGCAATGCTGAGAATTGATAATGCTCTGTCCCTGCAAGAAATCTGAGGTATCTTCTGCAGCTTTGTCTGATTGGGACATGCAGGTATGCCTCCTTGAGGTCCAGAGTGACCAGCCAAGACCCCTTGCCCAGCATGGGAAGGAGTTGCTGCAACGTCAGCATTTTGAACTTTGGCACTATGAGAAAAGTGTTTAGAGATGACAAGTCCAGTATGGTTCTCCATTTGTTTTCTTTTCTTGGAACAAGGAACAGCCTTGAATAAAATCCCTGGGCTTGCTCCTGAGGAGGAACCCTTTCTATTGCTTTTATACTTAACAGCTTGGAAACTTGAGAGAGTGCCTCTGCCCTTTGATGATGTGGCAGGTTTGGCATGCCTTGTCTTCTTGGTAATGTGTGGAAGTGGAATCTGTAACCTTTGTCTATCAAATCCAGAATCCAGTTGTCCTTGGTTAAGATATGCCAGTTTTGTGAGAATAAGGATAATTTTCCACCCAAGGGTGCTTCTCTTTGAACCTTTGTAGGCGGAATGAAAATCAAGTCATTGCGATTGTCCTTGTGGTGCAGCTGAACTATCTGTACCACTTCTTTGATTTGGAGGTTGCCATTGGCGTCCCCTGTAAGATCCTCGGTATTGCCCTCTACCTCTGGCACGTCTGCTTTTTCCCCTTTGAAATTTGTCTGAGCCGGGGAAGGATCAATTCTTTGAGGGCCAGTTTCTGCTGAATCTGGGTGGCTGAACCTGAAGGAAATCCTTGACTGTCTGTACTGACTTTGCTTTTTCCTCTATGGATTTCAGTACATCTTGTGCATTAGCACCAAAAAGCTTCTGTTTTTCCAAAGGTGCATCAAATAACTTTACTTTAACATGGTCAGGCAAAGACTGATCCTTTAACCAAGCATGTCTACGTACCACAGCCCCAGTCATAGCTGCCCTACATGAAGCTTCCAGTGCATCATAACCACACTGAAGGAAATGGTTATTAACCTGCTGAGTGTTATGTATATGATCCTGCAATGCCTTTTTATCAATAGGCTCAGGTGAGGCTAACTTTTTCTGTAAATCATCCAGGAGAAAATCCTGGTACTGAAACATGTGAAAAAGGCAATTTAGTGACCTCATGGCCAGGGTAGTGGAAGTATATACTTTTTTACCCCATCTCTCCAGGGACCTTGCTTCCCTGTCTGCTGGCAGTGGGTTTTGGGCAGAGGAGGTAGCCACTCCCTTGGGGCCCTGTGAAATAGTTTCTAGATCCACAGAGTGGGCCTTAAAAAGGTGCTTGTGGCTGTCAGGGACCCTATAATATCTATCCGGCTTGACAGGAGCCAGAGGAAGAGAATCAGGGTTAGCACTGGAGTCAGAGAAAACATCATCCAAAACATCCATAACAGGTGGAATAGCTAAAGGCCTGTGCTGGGGAAGCTTGAGGAAGGTACGAAGCCTTTTCCTGGAGTCAGAGAAATCCTGACCCTGCCATTGAAAATGTTCCCTCATGGCATGTAGGACTTCACCAAATGAGAAATCCTCTGGAGGGGAGGCAGAGGGAATTGATTCCTCAGCATCAGAGTCCTCGTAGGCCTGGAAGGATTCTTCTTGGGTATCAGAATGTTCAGAATCCCCAGAGGCTTCATCCGAAGAGAGGTCGTCCGCCTGCTCAGTTCTGGGCCTTTTCTCTGCAGGTGGCTGAGAACCCCTCTCTGGATGAGGCTGAGACCCACTGATAAGGGAAATAAGATCAGCAGCCAGAGACATGATTTGTTTATCAGAAGAAGGGGCCTGGGCAGTAGGTCTAGGATGGGCCTTGGCCAGACTAGCGGCCTTAGCACGTGCAAAGGCCTTGATGGACATGGATACAGGGGGCCTAGCAGCCCCACGTGCAGGCATAACCTTGTCCACAGAAATGGTGTCGGGTAGATCTAGAATTAGAAGTTATGTACTCACCATAACGTTCCATCTGAGTAGGTGTATTCATTTGTCTGCAACGTGTGGGTTATGGATCCGATATCGGATCCGAACCGGCATGGTTTTACCAGCTATGGATCCGAGCTCCTAGCTCCTCCCCTCACCCATAATGCCCTGCTCTCCCTACATGACCTCAGATCAAGTTTGCCCTGAAACAAAATACCCTGAAAAGGGTAACAAATAATATGCAGGAAACTGACAAGGCCAGGGGGATAGGAGGGCGGGATGGTTGCAGACAAATGAATACACCTACTCAGATGGAACGTTATGGTGAGTACATAACTTCTAAATCTGAAATAGGAGATTCATTTGTCTGCAACTTGTGGGACAGAGTCCCCAGCTACCTGAATCTTGGGCGGCTGTCATGGAAGGATATTCCGGAGCACCGCGGAGCCAAAGGATGCTCTACCTCTAGATGTGATATCCAGCTTGTAATGAGAAATAAAGGTATGGGATGAAGCCCAAGTGGCTGCTGAACAAATGCCATCCACAGGAATCCTAGCCTTAAGGGCCGCTGAGGTAGAAACTGACCCAGTTGAATGGGCACGGACTCCCACCGGTGCGGGCCTTCCACAGGCTTGATAAGCTAGAAGAATACACTATGAAATCCAGCGAGACAAGGTTACTTTGGAAATTGGCTTACCTAGATTGAATTTGGCAAAGGAAATGAACAACTGGTCGGATTGCCTATGACCAGCTGTCCTGTTAAGATAAAAACGAAGCTGCCTGTGAACATCCAAGGAATGCAGCTTGTATTCACCCTTGTTTTGATATTTAGGAAAGAAAACAGGGAGGTTAATGGACTGATTAATATTTGTTTCCGAGGCCACCTTAGGAAGAAAGGAGGGATTGGTCCTGAGGTATACGCGGTCCGGATGGAAGATCAAGTAAGGAGGCTTTGAAGATAAGGCTTGAAGTTCCAAAACTCTTTTGGCCGAAGTAATGGCCACTAAGAAAGCAGTCTTAAGGGATAAGAATTTAAGATCTACTGTGGCCGCAGGTTCGAAAGGGGGAGCGGTCAAGGCCTGAAGAACCAAGGACAGATCCCAAGGAGGAACCGCTTGCTTAACAGGGGGCCTAAGGAGAAAGGTGCCTTTAAGGAAGACTTTACACAATTTGGCAGACATAAGAGGTCCAGAGTCATGACCAACATGATAGTGAGAAATGGCCGCAAGCTGCACTTTGACCGTGGAACTACTGGCACCATGATTAAAAAGAGTGGTGAGAAAGTCTAGCACCAGAGGAAGGGGAACCGTAAAGGGATCTAGACCTTGCCGCTCCGCCCAAATGGAAAACAGTTTCCATTAACTGCGGTAAACTTTCCTGGTAGATGGCTTATGAGCCGCTACCAGGATGGCCTTAACGGGAGACGAGATACCGGGAGTCCTAATTAGGAGTGGAACTGGAGCAGCCAAGCCGTTAGCTTCAGGTTGCCCAGATTCGGAGTTGGTAGGTTCGATGGATGCGAAATCAGATCCGGAATGGGATCTAGAATCCAAGGTGGATTCACCGAGTGAGACCTTAGGAAAGGGAACCAGATCTGTCGAGGCCAGAATGGGGCAATGAGGATCATTCTGCACCCCAACCGAGAGGCTTTCTGAAGAACTTGGAGCATCAGGGGCAAAGGGGGTTAAGCATAAAGAAGACCGGGAAGCCAAGCATGCACCAGAGCGTCTCTCGGGGAATCCCCTGGAGGAGGGATTAGAGCAAAAAAACTGTCGCACTTGGTGTTTAAGGGAGACGCAAAAAGATCGCAACAAGGAGTTCCCCACCGTGCGAAGATAAGTTTCGCTACTTGAGCATTGAGAGACCACTCGTACGGGGAGAGAATGGTGCAACTGAGTTTGTCCGCCAGGATGTTGGACCGACCCGGAATATGCATTGCGATGAGAAAGCGGTTGGTGGAGATCGCCCATTCCCACACTCTCATGGCTTCTCGACATAAGGGATAAAACCTGGTTCCCCCCTGTTTGTTGATGTCCCAGACCACCGACATGTTGTCTGACTGAATTGCAATTGTTCCCAGGGGAAGAAAGGCTTGAAGTGCTCGCAACGCCAAGAGCACTGCTCTCATCTCTAGAACATTGATATGCAGGGAGGTCTCTGAGTCGTTCCACGTGCCTAGGACTGTCCTGCCTGCAATATGCCCCCCCACCCGAGGCGGGAGGCGTCCATGGTCACCGTGGCGAGAGGGGGAGAAGCACAAAAAGAGCGGCCTCCGTGGAGATCCTCTGAGTGGAGCCACCACAAGAGGGACCGCTTGCAAGCCTTGCTGATCACAATGGGATGATGCAGAGGTAGAGCAAGGTAAGACCACTGAACCTGAAGTGTCCACTGAAGGACCCGCATGTTGAATCTGGCTAGAGGAAGAAGAGATACTGCAGCCGCCATGGACCCTAGAACCCTCAGGACCAATTCCGCCGGAACAGAGTTGGAGTGTAGGATGGCCCGCACCTGGAGTCGCAAACTCTGAACTCTGTCGGTTGTGAGGAAGGCTCTTAACTCCCTGGTGTCTAACCTGGAGCCTATAAAATCTATCAACTGAGTAGGTGCCAGGTTGGATTTTGCTACATTTATCGTGATGCCCAATCGGGGAGCTAGATGAAGAAAAGAGTCTCGCGCCAATGATAGTAGATGCCTTGTTGGGGCGGTAAGGAGCCAGTCGTCCAGGTATGGGAAGACCTGCACCCCCTGAAACCTCAGGTGGGCCGCAACCACTGCTAATACTTTGGTGAACACCGTGGGGGCTGTGGTGAGACCAAAGGGAAGGACCCTGAACTAGTAGTGACTGACTCCCAGCTGGAAGCGAAGAAACCTCCTGGAATGCCTGTCCATAAGTATGTGGTAGTACGCATCCTTGAGGTCTATAGAGCACATCCAGTGGTTCTTTCCCAAAAGGGGAAGGATAGATTGTAGGGTGACCATCCGGAACTTCTCTGTGGGGACTGCCAGGTTTAACAGGGACAGGTCTAAAATTGGTCTTAGGTCCCCCGTCTTTTTTGGCACTAAAAAGAACCTGGAGTAGAACCCTGATCCGATCTGGTCTGGGGGGACGGGCTGGATGGCTCTTTTCCCCAGCAGATGGCCAATTTCTGCCGAAGCGGCCTCCCGCTGACCGGGTGGAACGTCGGGGAGGGATTTTAATTTTGTAAGGTGACAAAAGGGAATCTTGTATCCTCTGGATATAATGCGGAGGACCCAGCGGTCTGATGTTATGGACTCCCATGCCGCTAGGTGCTCCGAAAAACGTCCCCCGACTGCCTCCAGAGTGGAGCAGTCGGGCAACCCTTCAGGGCTGCTGCGCGGGCCGTTCAGAGAAAGGTTCTCTGAACCCGAAGTTCCTGGGAGCCCCTCTGCCTCTGGGGCGGCGTCCTCCCTGTCCTCCTCTGCCACGGAAGGACTGGTTGTCCGGAGCAAGTTGGGATTGCTTCGACTTCCGGAACCACATCTTCTTCTGGCCCTTTTGGTTCCTAGAGTAGGGCCTCTGGGGCACAGAGAAGCGGATTCCGACGGCAGACAGCGTCTTCCCGTCCTTTTCGCTCTGGGTCAAGGTGTCGCGAACCGTCTTGCCAAAAAGGGCAGAACCATCGAAGGGGGCGTTCGCGAAGGACGCCTTGAAGGGCTCCGTGAAATCGCAATGGCAGAGCCAGGCCTGGCGTCTCGTGACTAGGCCTACTCCTGCAGCTCTAGCGGCTCCCTCAGTAGCATGGGACAGCAACCGCATAGAGGTATTTGTCACGGATCGAAGAGTGGCCATATGGGTAGAGTGCAAGAGTTTGTCCTCTTCCGACATGGACTCAGGGGGGGATGCAGCGTATTCTTTAATAAGATCGCGCTGCATCCTGATCACATGTGCCAAGTAGTTGAGCGCCCTCACTGAGAAGGTCGCAGAACTAAACATTCGCTTCCCCAAGCGGTCCATCATCCGAGACTCCTTGCTCGGAGGGTGGACTGAGGGACTCTCCTGAGCGAGTTCCCTCTTGGTGGCTGCTGCCGTCAACATGGCATCTACCGGGAGCCCCTTACTCCAGTGGGCACGGTCTGCAGGGGGGGCTAAGGATTCGGTCTGGCCTTTTGGGGATTGGCTCCACGGTGTCCGGTTCCTTCCACGCCCTGGTGGTAATGAGGTCCACCAGGGGGTCGGCAGGAGGAGACACCCAAGAGGTAGATGGGCCCGCTTCGAATGCCTCCAAGAACACGGACTCGTCCGAGGAAGACTTTGGGGCAGACCACCCCCCCCCTTATGCGAAGCATTTCCATGATGTCTCCAAAGGAGACGTCCTTGGGGGGTGATCTTGGGGAGCCTTCCCCTTCCTCCAAATCCGTGTCTTCAGTTAAAGACTCGGGGGAGTCTATGTGCCTCCTCTTACACATATGCTTGCGAGGGGCTTCCTCGGGGGGCTGTCCGAGGAACCCTCGCAAGCAGTGTCTTGTTCCAAAGGAACAGCTTGGGGCACTGAAGCGGGCTGTCCCAGTGGCCGGATGGTGGAAGCCTGACCCAGTGCAGATGGAGCACGGGACGGAGCCGAAGCAAGTGCCGGGGGCCCGGAAGCCCTCAACAGAGCCCTCTCCACTACATCAAAAGCTGAGGGGGAGCCAGCCTCGACCAAAGGATCCGAAAGTCGGCCCCCCCTCAGATCCGAAGAGTGGATTGGAGCCGGCCCCGAGACACTCGGATCCGAAGGCCCAGTGTGCTCCGACACAGACGGCGCCGAAGGCACACTGAGTCCCCCGGATCCGAAGCTCGGAGCCAGGCTCCAAGAGGTCGGATCCGAAACACTCGAGGGCAAGGTCGGATCCGAAGTACCTAGTACTATCGGCGCCGACCCACCCCCGGCTCCGAAGCTGCCCGGCTCCGAACGCTCCAAACCCGGGTAGCAGGTCGGAGAAGGAGCTATAGGCTTGACAAATGGGGTCGAGCTCCCCCCCAGACGGGGGGGAGGCAAGAGCACTCCCATCTGCATCTGGGCCTGGATGAACCTTCTCATCATCCGGTCCAGATCGGCATCAGAAAGAGAATAAGTGGATCTCGAAGAGGCTACCGAGGTAGGCCTTGAGTGCCTCCTCGATAGCCTCGACGGAGATCGGGTCTCCTCCTCCTCAGGCCCCGGTGAGAAGCAGACCGGAGACCGGAGCCGAGGGGGGGGAGAGCCAGTAGCTAAGGAGGCCGGAGGAGAAGCCCGCTTAGCTGGCGGGGCCGAAACGGAGGTCTCGGCCCACCGCTTGTGGTGCTTCTCTCTCTGGTCCTTTTTTCTTGCCTCTCTCTCCTCCAAGCCAGTAGCGGGAGGTTAAGTCCCAGGTGGGGGAGGGAGGGCAGGAGAGGCGGGAACCGAAGCCACGGTTCCCACCACAGGAGCGGGAGCCAAAGCCGAGTCCGGAGGCAGAAGTCCCGCCAGGACCAGCTTCGACCTCCGCTCCTTCAATGCCCTGGGGTTGAACCCTGCACAAAGGGAACATCCAGAAGTGAAGTGTTCAACCCCAAGGCATCGAACGCACCGAGTGTGGCCATCAGCAGGGGATAGCTTATGGCCACACTCGGAGCATTTGGAGAAAATTGCCTTAGGGGCCTCTGACATGGTAAAGTCTTTTTTTTTTTTTTTTTAACAAAAAAAAGCAAAGACAGAGAAATTGGTACTAAAAGTACACACACACAAGGCCCCACACAATACACTCACACAGAACTACGACCAGCGAGGGGAGGGTAAACTAAAGTTCTTAAAATTAAGAATTTTAAGCTAAAAGTAACAAATTATGACAGGGAACCTAACACAATCACTCAAAAAACTTAATAACTATAGAAAAAAACGCTTTCTTTAACTAGAAATTCCACTTAGCTGAAGAGCTCAGAATCCAAGGACCTGGTTACCAGCGCGGCAAACTAGATCTGAGGTCATGTAGGGAGAGCAGGGCATTATGGGTGAGGGGAGGAGCTAGGAGCTCGGATCCATAGCTGGTAAAACCATGCCGGTTCGGATCCAATATCGGATCCATAACCCACAGGTTGCAGACAAATGAATCTCCTACTTCAGATCTTCGGTTTCCGGAGGAAAATCAACAACCGGCACCGGAGAGATCTCTGAGACCGAAGGTCGTGTTAATGCTGTGTCGTCGGTCTGGAGCGGTGGAATTACCACTTCCGAAGGGTCCGGAGCACTAGCAGAGGGTTTAGGAGTAGCATCAGTAGTGGACGCGGGCCGAGGGTGTCGGTCCCGGTCCTTGCGTTTTTTAGCAGATTGGGTTGTCGGTTGATCCGACGGCATGATATACGCAAAAGGTTCACCGAAAAAGTTCTCGGCGAATTCTGCCCGGCGCCTGAGAGTGCGCTTATTAAAGCAAGCACAGGCAGCACAGGCCGTGACGTCGTGGTCTGGGCCCAGGCAAGGAAGGCAGAGAGAGTGAAAGTCCTTATGAGGTATTTGTTTACCACAAGACAAACAATTTTTAACTTTCTCAATTTGTTCTGACATCGGCTGAGGCAAGAATAAATGTTCCCCAATGGGGTACTTAGCTTTTAGATGACTTCGTACTGAAAACTCGAGCTGACCGACCGGCACTTGCGAACTGCTTCTGCTTCGGGCACCGCGCGGCAAGAAAGACTGAAGAAGATGGCGTTGGCCGATGCCTTTATACTCCAGCCGTGGTGACGTCGGAGAGGAGGCGACACCAGCCAACGCCGGACCCAGACTTTGGAATTCGGCCGACCGAGGGCTGCCTGAGGCAGGACAACCCATATGTTATGACTGCAGTTGCATTCCTGAAGGACATCTGCTGCATTTATAGTTGATTTGGGGATGCAAAGAGGTTGCAGCAAGGGAGACCCCAGTGGTTGAAAATCTCCGCCACAATAAGAGTATTCAGAGACCACTCGTGTGGTTGCAGAATGCACCTACTCAATCTGCTATCACGTTGGAACTCCCGGAAATGTGCATTGCTATCAGAAAGCGGTTGGTAGCCATCGCCCAGTGCCATATCCACATGGACTCTCGACAAAGTGGGTAGGATTTGGTTCCGCCTTATTTGTTGATGTACCAGACTACAGCCATGTTGTCCAATTGTACTGCAATAGTCCCTGATGGGAGGAAGGGATGGAATGCTTGCAACGCTAGAAGCACCACCCTCAGTTCTAGGACATTTATATGTAGATGGGCCTCTAGTTTTGACCACGTGCCTTGGACTGTCTTCCCATGAAAAAGCCCACCCCAACCCTATCAGGGAAGCATCCATGGTCACTGTGGCTTTGGGCTGTTGGGGTGTGAAGGGGTGAGACCACTGTGACGGGTTCTGTGACATCCACCAAATCAAGTCTTGTTTGCATCTCTGAGTCACCTGAATCTGGGATGATAGAGGAAACTGAAAAGGGTAACACTGGGCGAGTAGTAACTATTGTAAGAGCCTCATGTGGAATCTCGCAAGGGGGACAATGGTGATGGAAGCTGCCATGGAACCCAACAGCTGAAGCAAGAATGTGCTGTAGATCTTTCCCTTGAGAGGATGGGTATGAGTTGTTTTATCCTTAGAATTCTGTGCTCTGGAATAGATGCCTTACAGTTCTTTGTATCCAACAGGACCCCAATGAATTCTATGGATCGGGATGGGGGGAGGTTGATTTTTGCCAATTTATAGTTACACCTAGCCTTTCTGCGGTGTGAAGTGAGCATGCCAAGGCTTCTTCCAATAGATGTCTGGTGTGGGCGGTCATGAGCCAGTCGTCTAGGTATGAAAACACCTGGAATCCTTGCAGTCACAGGTGAGCTGTGACAACTGCCATGCACTTTGTGAACACTCTGGGGGTTGTAGAGAGTCCGAAGGGCAGTACTCGGAAAGTACAGTTTTGTACCTACCATAAATGTAGATGTTCGAATGTATACACTGCTGCAGTCATTACACTTGGGTTCCCCAGTTGGCCTGAGTTCCAAAGTCTTGGTCTGGCGTCAGTTGCTGTCACCTCCTCCCTGATGTCAGTGCGGCAGGGGTATATAAAATGCAGCCGACACCATTTTCTTCAGTTTTTCTTGCCCCAGATGTCAGGTGCCCCGAAATAGGTAGGCAATTCAAATTGCTAATAAAAACATACATAAGAAAAGCAAACAACAACTTTCAGTTACCAGCAAATACTCCCCATAGGTAGTAAAGGGTAGAAGACCTAGGGTCGTACCAGCAAGTAAAAGGGGAAGGAGGAAGGGTAACCTGTACTGCAGCAGTTTATACACTCGAACATCTACATTTATGGTAGGTACAAAACTGTACTATGTTCATTGTGTTACACTGCTGCAGTCATTACACTTGGGCAGAATCCCAAAGCTGAGGTAGGGTGGCTGGTTCTATAAGGCATTAGGGGTGGCTATAAGGCCCTGCAACACTGCAGAGGTGAAACCAGCTTTGTATTTAGAATATAGAGGCAGATGGTAATGCTTGGTGAAGGTATGCATAGAACTCCATGTTGCTGCTTCCAAAATATCCTTGGTAGGTACTCCTCTGAGATAGGCAGTTGAAGTGGCTGTTGCTCTGGTGGAGTGAGATCTAATGCTGCTAGGTACAGGTTTTCCATGCTGTGTACAGCAGAAACATATACAATGTCCTATCCATTTTGAAATAGTTTGTTTTGAAATGGCTTTACCCTATGCTCCTGCAGCATATGCTACCAATAATTGCTCAGATTTTCTGACAACTTTGGTTTTGTCCAAGTAGAAGAGCAACTGCCTGTGAATGTCCAAGGAATGCAGTAGTCTCTCCCCTTTATTCTGTGGTTTTGGATAAAAAGTTGGCAAGTGAATAGTTTGGTTTAGAGACACACGTGATACCACCTTTGGCATAAATGTAGGGTTTGTTCTTAAAGACACCCTGTCCTGGTGAAAAATGATGAAGGGTTCCACTGCTATTAGTGTCTGTAATTCTGAAACTCTTCGTGCTGAAGTTATTGCTAGAAGCAGAGCAGATGCTCATCGTGTTTCACTGTTGCAGTCATGACTGTAGGGTTCTCCCCTGCCGGCAGGCAGTCCTCGGTTGGCCAGAATCCCAAAGTCTGGGTCCGGCGTCGGCTGTTCAGTCATGCTCCCTGATGTCAGAGCGCCAGGAGTACAAAGCTGACAGCCGATGCCATGTTCTCTAGTCTTTCTTGCCATGCGGTGATAGCAGTTCGCAAGTGCCGGTAGGCTGACTCCTGACAATCTTTTCTGAACAAACTTCAGTCCAAAGACTTTCATCTCCTACTCAATGCTAAGTACCCCGTTGTGGAAACTTTTTTCTTGCTCCAGTCCGATGTCAGAAAAAGTTAATAATTGTATTTCTTGTGGGAAGCAAATACCTCATAAGGATTTTCATTCTTACTCTATTCCTTGCTTAGGCACTGACCACGACATAGCTAGCTGACGGTTTTGTGCTAGATTCAATCAACGTACAATTAAACGAAGGTACGATTTTGCATTTCATTACTTTGGTAGGCGTTTTAATTACAAAATGTCATCGGATACGGTTCCGGCTATCAGAGTTCACAAACGACGCAAGGACAAAGACAGGCCTCCGAGGTCCAAATCTGACAATATCTTACAAGCAGAGCCAGCTTCAGGTTCAGCCGTCGTCAGTGAGGCACTTTTGCAGCCCCTGTCGTTGGCCATTTCGGAACCGATGGCCGAAATGGACTCCCACAAGGTGCCAACTAGGCCTTTGAATATTTCTGTTGCAGGACCTTCGGACAATGCTCCTTCGGATGGGTCCGGAGCCGCTGTGCAGGTACCGGCTTCCGAAGGGGTTTTCAGGCCTACTCAGCTTCTAATAAAGGCAAAGCCAAAGGCAAAGACTCCTTCCAAATCAAAGACTGCATCACAGGCCTCTTCTGATCCGGCTCCCAAGTCACAGAAACAGTTACTTAAAATGGCGGAGAATTTGCTTACTATGATTAGGGGTTCACATCCCCTTCCAGATAAAAGGCCAAGGCAGGAAGTTTATTATGACTCCTCTGATCAGACTTCTGTTTCTTCAGTTTCTTCTTCTGACCAGTAATATTCTTTCCCTCCTTATGAGGATTCTGATGCTGAGGAATCCATACCTTTAGCTTCTCCCCTTGAGGATTTCTCTTTTGGGTAAACTTTGCATGAAATGAGGGAACATTTCCACTGGGAAGGACAGGGGTATTCAGAATCTAAGAAAAGATTAAGGGATTTTCTTCTTCTTCCCCAATATAGACCCCTGGCTATTCCTCCTATTTTGGATATTGTGGATGATGCTTTTTCGAAGGCTAACTTAACCCCTGATTCTTTTCCTCCAGCTCCTGTTAAGCCTGACAGATATTACAGGGTTCCTGATTCCCACCAGTTTTTATACAAGAACCCTACTGCTGACCCTGAAACCATTTCTCTGGGTCCTAAGGGAGTTAAGGCCGCTTCTGCTAAAAACCCCATTCCCACTGAGAAGGATTCCAGATCTTTAGAAAGATGGGGCAAAAAAGTGTACACTTCTGCTATATTACCTATTAGGGCTTTAAACTGTCAGTTTCATATGCTGAAATACCAGCTATTTCTCCTGTCTGTTTTAAAACAAAAGCTAACTTCCATTTCCGCCTGTGCAGATGATAAGGAATTACATAACTTAATGCATGCCACTGAATAAGTTGGGAAGCATGGTTTACACTGTGGATTTGATGCCTTGGAGGCTTCTTGTAGGGCTGCTGCCTCTGGCACACTAATTAGAAGGCATGCCTGGTTAATGGAACAAAACTTGCCAGATCAAGTAAAAGCTAAATTATTGGATGCTCCTGTTCAGCATAATGTTTTATTTGGATCTAAAGCTGAAGAGGTGATTAAAAAGATGGAGGACAAGGCAAAATCCATGCAAACAGTTAAAGATTTCTTACAAGTACAGCCACCCAGATTTAGTAGGAATTGGCCTACAAAAAATTGGTCCTTTCCCAATTCAGACAGACATCAGAGGGGTAGATACAGACGCTCACTAGGAAGGCCTCAAACACAAGCCTCTTATAGGCCAAGACAGTGAACTGCTTCCACCCCTAGGGGAGGAGAGGACAGGTCGCAAGCTCATAGGAAACAGACTCAATGACTCCCTCTGTTGGGCTGCAGGAACTTCTTGCCTGGAAGCCCCTCTCGGAGGAAAACTTTCTCTTTTTCACCTAAATTGGACTCATATAACCCAAGACAAGTGGGTTCTGGATGTGGTTTCAAGAGGTTACAAATTCCATTTTCATACCCTACCAAGGCCAAGCGGATGGCCAGATAGTACAGTTGTGTACACTTACCATAAATGTAGATGTTCGAGTGTCTTCACTATAGCAGTCATGACTGTAGGGTTCTCCCCTACTGGCAGGCAGTCCTAGGTCGGCCAGAATCCCAAAGTCTGGGTCCGGCGTCGGCTGTTCAGCCATGCTCCCTGACGTCAGAGCACCAGGAGTACAAAGCTGACAGCCGACGCCATGTTCTCCAGTTTTTCTTGCCCCAGATGTCAGGAGTCCCAAAATGAATAAGGTCCCATAACCTTTGCAAATACACCTCAGAAGAATGGAGGAAAAAGGAACCACACAAAAGTAAAAATAAGAGGGGACAGGAGTGAGGGAAACCCAGACTGCAACAGTGAAGGCACTCGAACATCTACATTTATGGTAAGTGTACACAACTGTACTATGTTCATCGTGTTTCACTGTTGCAGTCATGACTGTAGGGTAGAGTCCCAAAGCAGAATGAAAGGGAGGTGGTCATAAAGAAGAAGGGGCGGCTAAAAGGCCCTGCAAGACTGCAGAAGCAAAGCCTGCCCTAGACTTAGAAAAGAGAGGTAGATTGTAGTGCTTTGAAAAAGTATGCACTGAACTCCAAGTTGCAGCTTCCAAAATGTCTTTGGTAGGAACTCCCCTGAGGAAGGCAGCGGAAGTGGCAGCAGCTCTGGAGGAATGAATACGTATATTCCCTGGGATTTGCTTTCCATGGTGTAAATAACAAAATCTGATTCCATGAGCAATCCATTTAGAAATGGTCTGTTTTGAAATGGCTTTACCTTGGGAACTTACTGCATAGGAAACAAACAATTGCTCTGATTTTCTGATGTCCTTGGTTCTGTCCAGGTAAAAACATAGTTGTCTGTGTACATCCAAGGAAAGTAAGATCCTTTCCCCTTTATTTTGAGGAGTAGGGAAAAAAGTTGGCAAGGGAATAGTTTGATTTAAAGCCACTTTGGAAACCACCTTAGGCATGAAAGTAGGATTAGTCCTTAAAGACACCCTGTCTTGATGAAAAATAATATAAGGTTCTACAGCCATAAGAGCCTGCAACTCTGAAACTCTCCTGGCAGAGGTCAGAGCTAAGAGGATGGCTGTTTTCCAAGATAAAAACTTGATGTCAGAAGAGGCAGCAGGCTCAAAAGGAGGCAAGGTGAGCTTTTCCAAAACATAGTTGAGATCCCAAGCAGGAATGGGAGGAGATCTAGGAGGTCTTAAGTTCTTAGCTCCTCTGAGAAACTGTCTCATGAGCTGGTGGGAAAAGATTAGAGGATCTGTATTATAATGAGCGGAAATAACAGAGGCATGTATCTTAATGGAAGAGAAAGAGAGACCCTTATGTAAGAGATCTGTCAGGTAAAGTAAAATCAAAGGAATGTTAGGAAGAAGAGGATCAGAATCCTGAGCCTGCATCCAGGAACAAAATCTTTTCCATTTTCCTGCATAAGATTTTCTAGTGCTAGGACGTCTGGCTTCTAAAATGACATCCATAACCTGCTTGGGTAGGAGAGAATGTATCAAAGACCCTGGATTAACCAGGCCGCCAGGCTGAGAGTTCTGACATGGGAGTGTAGAACCTGACCCTGGTGCTGGGACAGAAGGTTTGGAGTCTGTGGCACAACCCAAGGGGGCTCCAGACATAGGTTTTTCAGAGTTGGGCACCAAAACTGTCGAGGCCAATTTGGGGCCAACAAGATTATCATCTTGGGCTTGTCCTGTCTGATCTTTAATAATACCTGTGGAAGAAGAGGAAGAGGCGGAAAGGCATATCCTGAGAGGTTTCTCCAACTGAATGATAGTGCATCCACTTTCCAAGCTTGTTCGTGGAAAGTCCTGGTGCAGAAAATCTGTAGTTGATGATTGAGGTGGGATGCAAAGAGGTCTATGTGAGGACATCCCCAGACTGCTGTTATCATCCTGAATATTTCAGTGTCCAGCATCCACTCGTGTGGGTCTGAAAGGTTTCTGCTCAGACTGTCTGCCAGGAAGTTTTGCTTCCCTGGTAGAAACTGAGCTTGAAGGTCCAGATTGCAAGCTAGAGCTGTGTTCCATAGATCCATGGCTAGTCTGCAAAGGGGGTAAGAATGAGATCCCCCTTGCTTGTTTATGTACCACATAAAGTACAGTTTTGTACCTACCATAAATGTAGATGTCCGAGAGGTATGCATCTGCAGTCCTAACAAATGGGTTGTCCTGTCGTCAAACAGCCCTTCGGTCGGCCGGATTCCAAAGTCTGGGTCTGGCCTCGGCTGATGTCGCACTTCACCCGACGTCATAGCTGCAGTTCTTCGGGTATAAAGGTATCAGCCGACGCCATTTTCCTCAGTGTTTCTTGCCCCAGATGCCAGGTGCCCTCTAGGAAGGCTAAATTTGGATAAATGCAAATGTTTCCAAACAATAGAGAGCATATTTTTTACACCATAATAGATTCCCCCAGCTAGCTACAAGATGGGCAAATACCCTAGGAGTACCACAGAGGGGAAGGAGGGTGGGTAATCCTGACTGCAGATGCATACCTCTCGGACATCTACATTTATGGTAGGTACAAAACTGTACTATGTCCTTCAAGGATGCATCTGCAGTCCTAACAAATGGGTAGAATACCATAGCCAAACTGGGGGAGGAGGAATAATAAGATTATGGTGTAGTTAAGATCCCTTGCAAAACAGCAGTGGCAAAACCTGCTCGGGATCTGGAGTATAAGGGTAGATTATAATGCTTGGCAAATGTATGCACGGAGCTCCAAGTAGCAGCCTCTAAAATGTCTTTGGTAGCCACTCCTCGTAAAAAAGCTGTAGTAGTGGCTGTAGCCCTTGTGGAGTGAGGTCTGATGTTTTCTGGAGTTGTCTTTCCCTGGTAGGAGTAACAAAATCTAATGCAATTTCCTATCCACTTAGAGATTGTCTGTTTTGAAATTGCTTTTCCTTCCATTCCTGTTGCATATGCTACCAGTAATTGGTCAGTTTTTCTATTGCTCTTGGTCCTGTCCAGGTAGTAGCGCAATTGTCTACGTACATCCAAGGTATGCAATAGTCTCTCTCCCCTGTTCTGTGGGTTGGGGAAGAATGTAGGCAGGTGGATAGCTTGGTTTAAAGATACCCTGGAGACCACCTTTGGCATAAAAGTAGGATTAGTTCTCATGGACACTCTATCTTGATGGAAGATAAGGAAGGGCTGTACTGCCATTAATGCCTGTAGTTCAGAAACCCTTCTTGCTGAAGTGATTGCAAGCAGGAAAGCAGTTTTCCATGATAAGTACTGTAATTCTGCTGTTGCTGCTGGCTCGAAAGGAGGGAGTGTCAACTTTTCTAGCACAAAGTTCAAGTCCCATGTGGGCAATGGTGGCTTCCTTGGTGGTTTTACATTTTTAATTCCTCTCAGAAACTGCCTGAGCAGAGGATGTGAGAAGACTGGAGGGTCCATGTTGTATTCTGCTGAAATAGCTGATGCATGAATCTTAATGGAAGAATAGGACAGGCCATTGTGGAAAAGCTCTGCCAAGTATTCCAGGATGTTAGCTATGTTTACCAGTGACACATTTTCTCCTTTTGCTGCACTCCAAATGAGATATCTTTTCCATTTTGCTGAATAAGTTTTCCTTGTTGAGGGTCTGCGAGCTTCCAAGATAATGTCTTTAACCCTTTGAGATAAATCTGGGTTATTTTGTCTTATGCAATGTTCCAGGCAGCCAACTGCAGTGTTTTTAGGTTTGGATGCAGGGTTTTGAAGTTGTTCTGTGTTAACAGTAAGGGAACTAGGGGCAGAGGCCATATTTGTTCCCGAGACATGCTCCTCAGTAATGGGTACCAATGCTGCCTCGGCCAGTCTGGAGCTATCAGGATGATCCTTGGACGGTCTTCTTTGATCTTCAATAGCACCTTGTGCATCAAAGGAAGAGGAGGGAATGCATATGCTGTCAGGTTTTTCCAACTGAAAGATAGGGAGTCCACCTTCCAAGCAAGTGGGTGGTATGCCCTCGTGCAGAATTTTTTCAATTGGTGGTTGTGTGGGGATGCGAATTAAGTCTATTTCTGGTAGTCCCCATTTCCCTGTAATGGATTTGAAGATGTCTGGATGCAGCATCCATTCGTGGGCATCCGTGGTAGTTCTGCTTAGGATGTCTGCTAGTATATTTTCTTTTCCTGGTACAAATATTGCTTGTAACTGAATGTTGAAGCTCAGGGCCACATTCCAGAGGTCCATTGCCATCCGGCATAGAGGATATGAATGTGTGCCTCCCTGTTTGTTGATGTACCACATAACTGTGGTGTTGCCCGTCCTCATCAGCAATTGACCCTGTCGAAGAAATGGTCTGAATGTCTGAATTGCCAGTTTTACTGCCAGCATCTCCTTTTGATTTATGTGTAGGTTCAGCTGGTCTTGAGTCCATAAGCCTTGTATGCACTTGTCCAGCATGTGTGCCCCCCAACCGAGGTCTGAGGCGTCCGTTGTGATAGTCTGGCTTGGTTGAGTGCTGTGGAAGGGCAGCCCTTTGTTCGATTGACAGGCCTGAGCCCACCATTGGAATTCTTGCTTCAGGCATGGAATTATTGGAATTTGGGTTTCTAGGCTGTGCTTGTGCTGAGACCATAAATTCCTTAGGTACCATTGTAACTTTCTCATATGTAGTCTGGCATGTGGAATCAATATTATGCAGGATGCCATGTAACCCAGGGCTTGTAGGACTTTCCTTGCTGTTAGCTGGTTCTGCTTTGTTAATGCCATGAAATAGAGAGGAAGGTGCTTCTGTTTTTCTGCTGTGAGGGATGCCATTTGATTTGATGTGTCCAGCTCTGCACCCAAGAAAGTTATCCTCTGGGATGGTATCAGCCTTGACTTTTTTATATTGACTGTGTATCCCAGGGCTTGCAGTAGATGAATGACCTTTTTCAAATCTTTTGCTAATTTGTTTTTGTTGTCCACTTGTAACAGGCAGTTGTCCAGGTAAGGATAAATTTGAATTCCCTGAAGCCTGCAATGAGCAATTACTGATGCCAGGCATTTCGTGAATACTCTGGGCACAGTAGATAAGCCAAAGGGCAATGCTGAGAATTGATAATGCTCTGATCCTGCAAGAAATCTGAGGTATCTTCTGCAATTTGGTCGTATGGGGACGTGCAGGTATGCCTCCTTGAGATCTAGAGTTACCAGCCAAGACTCCTTGCCCAGCATGGGAAGAAGCTGCTGTAGGGTCAGCATTTTGAACTTTGGAACAATGAGGTATGTGTTTAGAGCGGACAGGTCGAGTATAGGTCTCCATTGGTTTTCTTTTCTTGGCACCAGGAAAAGTCTGGAGTAAAATCCTTGCCCCTGTTCCATAGACGGTACCCTTTCTATAGCTCTCATCCTTAGTAAGTGGTGTATTTGTTCTAGAGCTTTTGTCTTCTGATTTGGAGGTAGGTTTGGCATTCCTCTCTTCCTTGGTAGAGTATGGAAGTGAAACCTGTAACCTTGGTCTATTGTCTGTAAAATCCATTTGTCTCCTGTGATGTGATGCCAGTTTACTGAAAATAAGGCTAGCTTTCCGCCTAAGGGTGCTTCTAGTTGTTCCCTGGTAGGCGGTCTCAGAGCCAAGTCACTGTGATTGTCCTGTGGAAGTGGTGGTGGCTGGATCTGTGGCAGTACTTCGCTGGTTGTTAGGCTGCCACTGACGTCCCCTGTAGGCACCTCTGGATTGACCCCTGCCTCTTGGGCGCCTATTCCTGCCTCTCTGAGCTCTGGAGGTGTCTGGAAAGGACCAATTCTTGGAAGGCCAGTTCCTACTAAACCTTGGAGGCTGGACCTGTCAGAAATCCTTGTCTGTCTGGACAGATTTTGCTTTCTCTTCCACCTTCTTCAGCACCTGCTGTGCAGGGGAGCCAAACAAATTGAGCTTATCCATGGGAGCATCTAGGAGCTTTGATTTAACATGGTCTGGTAATGACTGCTCTTTTAACCATGCATGTCTTCTGATCACTGTACCAGTCATAGCTGATCTGAAGGAAGCCTCCAGTGCATCATAGCCGCATTTTAAGGAATGATTACTGACCTGCTGAATGTTATGTACCATTTCCTGAACAGATTTTTTGTCTAATGGTTCAGACGAGGACAGTTTTTTAGTTAACTGATCTAACATAAATTCCTGATACTGAATCATGTGGAATTGACAGTTTAAGGCCCTAGCCGAAAGAGTAGCAGAAGTGTAAACTTTTTTACCCCATCTCTCTAAGGCCCTAGATTCCCTTTCAGAGGGGAGGGGTTTTTTGGCAGAGGTAGCTGCTACAGCCTTGGGTCCTGGGAGATAGTTTCAGGATTTGCAAAAGGAGCCTTATACAAATGATAATGTGTGTCCGGAACCCTGTAGTACCTGTCGGGCTTAGCAGGGGCCAGAGGAAGAGAATCAGGAGCAGTACAAGCATCATTAAATGCATCATCCACAACAGAAAGTACTGGAGAAATGGCTAAAGGCCTATGCTGTGGCAAATGCAAAAAGGTCCTAAGCCTTTTCCTAGAGTCTGAAAAATCCTGGCCCTGCCATTGAAATTGTTCCCTCATAGCATGCAAGGTTTCCCCAAAAGAAAATTCCTCAGGCGGAGAGGCAGAAGGAATGGAGTCTTCTGCATCAGAGTCCTCATAAGGAGAATAAGGGCCCTCTGGAGGGTTTGTATTATCTGAATCATCAGAGGAGTAATCTGAAGAAACTGGCTCAGGGGGCTCTGCTCTAGGCCTCTTCTCTGGAGGTGGGTGAGAGGCCCTGTCAGGGTGAGGTTGAGATCCCCGGATCAAAGAAATGAGATCCTCTGCTAGACTAAGCATTTGAGAACTAGAGCTAGGCCTGTGAGAAGGGGTCTTAGCAGGCACAGTTTTGGTAGATTTTGCTGCTTTAGCCCTGGCAAAAGCCTTAATCGACATGGATGCAGGGGGCCTAGCAGCTCCACGTGCAGGAGTAGATATATCTAAAGGTATAGTATCAGATAAATCCTGTGAACCTGCAAGAGCAGGTGGGATTTCAGTAGCAGATTCAGCCATGCTGGATGAGGCCTCGGTAGGAGGCAAGCTTTCGGCCGAAGGAAGAACCGTGGACTCGGTTTCAGCCGAAACCGAGACACTCGCGGTTGACTTAACCGCGGTTTCGGCCGAAACCGCGGACCGCGAGTGTCGGTCCTTTTCCTTGCGCTTTTTAGTTAATTGCGAAGTCGGAGTTTCCGACGGCATATTGTAAGCAAAAGCGGAGCCGAAAAACTCCTCAGCAAATTCCGACCGACGTCTAAGCGTCCGTCGGTTGAAAGAAGCACAGGCTAGACAAGCTGCTACATCGTGGTCTGGGCCTAAACAAGGTAGGCAGTAAGAGTGGAAATCTTTATGAGGTATTTGTTTCCCACAAGTTAAACAGTTATTCACTTTTTCTGACATCGGCTGAGGCAAGAAAGAGTCCCCAACGGGGTACTTAGCTTTTTAGAAGTCTTCGGTAGTAGTAATCTCTGGTTCTGACCGACCGGCACTTGCGAACAGCTTCTGCTTCGGGCGCCACGCGGCAAGAAAGACTGAGGAAAATGGCGTCGGCTGATACCTTTATACCCAAAGAACTGCAGCTATGACGTCGGGTGAAGTGCGACATCAGCCGAGGCCAGACCCAGACTTTGGAATCCGGCCGACCGAAGGGCTGCCTGACGACAGGACAACCCATTTGTTAGGACTGCAGATGCATCCTTGAAGGACATCTGTGGTTGAAGAAGATTCCTGAAGGCCAACAGAGCTTTCTGAACGGCTAACATTTCCTTTAAATTGATATGCAGGTGCTTCTGATCCTTTGTCCAAAGACCCTGCAGACAGTTGCCCTGAAAATGGGCTCCCCATGCATAATCCGAGGCATCTGTGGTTAGTATCTGAGTGGCCGGAGGCAGACAGAAGGGCTTTCCTTTGTTTAGAGTACATGCTTTGGACCACCAAAGGAATTCCTTTTGAAGACAAGGCAGGATGGAGATCAGAATGTCTAAACTGTGGCAATGCTGCGACAATACACTTTTTAGGTACCACTGTATTTTCCTCATATGTAGCCTTGCATATGGTACGAGAAGGATGCAGGAGGCCATGTAACCCAAAGCCTGCAGGAATCTCCTTGCAGATAGCTGAGTTAAAGTTGCCAAGGTTTTGAAAGCTAGAGCCAGCTGTAACTGTTTTTCGTGTGTCAGAAATGCCATCTGGGCTGTTGTGTCTAGAGAAGCACCCAGAAAAATTATCTGTTGTGAGGGTGTTAAATTTGACTTTTTTATGTTTACAGTGAATCCCAGGAACTTGAGAAGCTTTTGAACAAACTGTAGATGCTGTAGTAAGACCTTCTTGCTGTCTTCCTGAATAAGACAGTCGTCCAGATAAGGGTAGATTTGAATTCCCTTGAGTCTGCAATAAGCTACTACTGGAGCCAGGCATTTGGTGAAGACCCTGGGCGCAGTAGACAATCCAAAGGGCAGCGCAGAGAATTGAAAGTGCCTCGATCCGGCCTTGAACCTGAGGTATTTTCTGCACTCCTGCCTGATGGGAATGTGTAAATATGCCTCCTTTAAATCCAAAGTTACCATCCATGCATTTTTGGTCAGCATTGGAAGCAGCTGCTGCAGAGTTAGCATCTTGAATTTTGGTATCTCTAGAAAAGTGTTCAAGACTGACAGATCCAGAATGGGTCTCCATGAATTTTGTTTCCTGGGGACTAGAAAGAGCTTTGAATAAAAGCCTTGTCCCATCTCTGAAAGTGGAACTAGTTATACGGCTTTCATAGCCAAAAGAGCTTCCTCCTGGTTTAAGGCCTCTGTCCATTGATGTTTTGGAAGATCTGGCCATCCGCTTGGCCTTGGTAAGGTATGAAGATGGAATTTGTAACCTCTTGAAACCACATCCAGAACCCACTTGTCTTGGGTTATATCAGTCCAATTTAGGTGAAAAAGAGAAAGTTTTCCTCCGAGAGGGGCTTCCAGGCAAGAAGTTCCAGCAGCCCAACAGAGGGAGTCATTGAGTCTGTTTTCTATGAGCTTGCAACCTGTCCTCTGCTCCCCTAGGGGTGGAAGCAGTTCACTGTCTTGGTCTATAAGAGGCTTGTGTTTGAGGCCTTCCTCGTGAGCGTCTGTATCTACCCCTCTGAGGCCTGTCTGAATTGGGAAAGGACCAATTTTTTGTAGGCCAATTTCTACTAAATCTGGGAGGCTGTACTTGTAAGAAATCTTTAACTGTTTGCATGGATTTAGCCTTATCCTCCATCTTTTTAATCAGCTCTTCAGCCTTAGATCCAAACAAAACATTATGCTGAACAGGAGCATCCAATAATTTAGCTTTTACTTGATCCGGCAAATTTTGTTCCTTTAACCATGCATGCCTTCTAATTACTGTACCAGAGGCAGCAGCCCTACAAGAAGCCTCCAAGGCATCAAAACCACAGTGTAAACCATGCTTCCCAACTTGTTCAGTAGCATGCATTAAATCATGTAATTCCTTATCATCTGCACAGGCGGAAATGGAAGTTAGCTTTTGTTTTAAAACAGACAGGAGAAATTGCTGGTATTTCAGCATATGAAAATGACAGTTTAAAGCCCTAATAGATAAAGTAGCAGAAGTGTACACTTTTTTGCCCCATCTTTCTAAAGATCTGGAATCCTTCTCAGTGGGAATGGGGTTCTTAGCAGAAGTGGCCTTAACTCCCTTAGGACCCTGAGAAATGGTTTCAGGGTCAGCAGTAGGGTTCTTGTATAAAAACTGGTGGGAATCAGGAGCCCTGTAATATCTGTCAGGCTTAACAGGAGCTGGAGGAAAAGAGTCAGGGGTTAAGTTAGCCTCCGAAAAAGCATCATCCACAATATCCAAAACAGGAGGAATAGCCAGGGGTCTATGCTGGGGAAGAAGAAGAAAATCCCTTAGTCTTTTCTTAGATTCTGAATACTCCTGTCCTTCCCAGTGAAAATGTTCCCTCATTTCATGCAAAGTTTCCCAAAAGAGAAATCCTCAGGGGGAGAAGCTGAGGGAATGGATTCCTCAGCATCAGAATCCTCATAAGGAGGGAAAGAATAATCCTGGTCAGAAGAAGAAACTGAAGAAACAGAAGCCTGATCAGAGGAGTCATAATAAACTTCCTGCCTTGGCCTTTTATCTGGTGGGGGATGTGAACCCCTAATCATAGTAAGTCCTCCGCCATCTTAAGTAACTGTTTCTGTGACTTGGGAGCCGGATCAGAAGAGGCCTGTGTTGCAGTCTTTGATTTGGAAGGAGTCTTTGCCTTTGTCTTTGTCTTTGCCTTTATTAGAAGCTGAGTAGGCCTGAAAACCCTTTCGGAAGCCGGTACCTGCACAGCGGCTCCGGACCCATCCGAAGGAAAATTGTCCGAAGGTCCTGCAACAGAAGTATTCAAAGGCCTAGTTGGCTGATCGTGGGAGTCCGTTTCGGCCATCGGTTCCGAAATGGCCGATGACAGGGGCTGCAAAAGTGCCTCACTGACGACGGCCGAACCTGAAGCTGGCTCTGCTTGTACAATATCATCAGATTTGGACCTAGGAGGCCTGTCTTTGTCCTTGCGTCATTTGTGAACTCCGGTAGCCAGAACCGTATCCGACGACATTTTGTAACTAAAACGCCTACCGAAGTAATGAAATGCAAAATCGTACCTTCGTTTAATTGTACGTTGATTGAATCTAGCACAAAACCGACAACTAGCTACGTCGTGGTCAGGGCCTAAGCAAGGAATACAGTAAGAATGAAAATCCTTATGAGGTATTTGCTTCCCACATGAAATACAATTATTAACATTTTCTGACATCAGACTGGAGCAAGAAAACAATTTCCCCAACGGGGTACTTAGCTTTGAGTAGGAGAAGAAAGTCTTCGGACTGAAGATTGTTCAGAAAAGTTTGTCAGGAGTCAGCCGACCGGCACTTGTGAAAGTACAGTTTTGTACCTACCATAAATGTAGATGTCCGATAGATATGCAACTGCAGTCATAACATATGGGTTGTCCTGCCTCAGGCAGCCCTCGGTCGGCCGGATTCCAAAGTCTGGGTCCGACGTCGGCTGATGTCGCATTTCTCTCCGATGTCAGAGTGGCTGGAGTACATAAGCATCAGCCGACGCCATCTTCTTCAGTGTTTCTTGCCCCAGATGCCAGGTGCCCTCCAAGGAAGGCGGTAATCAAATTGGAAGACAATAATAGGTTTCCATACAAATAAATAAGCAATAAACAGATACATCATAACAGATATCCCTAGCTAAGGATAACAGGGAGAAGAGTGGACCCAAGGCATAGAGGGGAAGGAGGGAGGGAAAACCCGACTGCAGTTGCATATCTATCGGACATCTACATTTATGGTAGGTACAAAACTGTACTATGTCCTTCAAGAATGCAACTGCAGTCATAACATATGGGTTGAATACCATAGCTTAGCTGGGGGAGGTGGCATGCTCTAAGAAAGGGATGGTGTAGCTATCAATCCCTGCAGGACTGCCGAAGCAAAGCCTGCTCTGGATCTGGAATATAAAGGGAGATTGTAGTGTTTGGAAAATGTATGCACGGAGCTCCATGTAGCAGCTTCTAGAATGTCTTTTGTAGGCACCCCTCTTAAGAATGCTGTAGAGGTGGCTGTAGCTCTGGTGGAGTGTGGTCTGACATTGGCTGGCACACTCTTTCCATGAAAGGAATAGCAGAATCTGATGCAATGTCCAATCCATTTTGAAATTGTCTGTTTGGAAATTGCTTTTCCTTGTACTCCAGGGGCGTAAGCTACAAAAAGCTGATCAGACTTCCTACTGGTCTTGGTTCTGTCTAGGTAGTAGCGAAGTTGCCTGTGTATGTCCAAGGTATGTAACAGTCTTTCCCCTTTGTTCTCAGGATTGGGAAAGAAAGTAGGCAGGTGAATTGCTTGATTTAAAGAAACCCTAGATACCACTTTTGGTAGAAAGATAGGGTTGGTTCGTAAGGAGACCCTGTCTCTGTGAAAAGTTATGAATGGTGGTATTGCCATTAGGGCCTGTAATTCCGAAACCCTTCTTGCTGAGGTAATGGCCAGCAGGAAAGCTGTCTTCCAGGAAAGAAATTGTAAATCCACAGAAGCTGCTGGCTCGAATGGAGGTAGAGTCAATTTTTCTAGGACAAAACTGAGATTCCAAGCTGGTACTGGTGCCTTTCTTGGGGGCTTTATATTCTTGATTCCTCTAAGAAATTGCCTTAACAAAGGATGTCAAAATACAGGTGGATCAGTGCTGTACCTAGCTGAGATAGCTGAAGCATGTATTTTTATGGAAGAGTATGAGAGTCCGTTATGTAGCATATCTGCCAAGTATTCCAGAATGAGTGGGATGCTCAAAAGTGATGCATCATGACCCTTGTTGGTATTCCAAATGCTGAATCTCTTCCATTTGGCTGAGTAAGCCTTTCTGGTGGATGGTCTGCGGGCTTCTGTTAGTATCCGCTGGACTTCCTTGGAAAGAGGTAAATTGAGGTTATTTATGGGATCTCCCAAGCTGTTAGCTGTAGCATCTGGATGTTGGGATGAACTGTCCTGAAGTTGTGTTGAGTCAAAAGTTGGGGCCACTGGGGAAGGGCCCATGTTTTGTTGTGACATATGCTCCGTAGTAGTGGGTACCAGTGTTGTCTTGGCCAGTCTGGAGCTATTAGGATCCCCTTCGGCTGCTCTGCTTTGATCTTTAGCAACACTGTGGTCATCAGTGGCAGAGGTGGAAATGCATAGATTATTAGGGAGCTCCAGTTGAATGAGAGAGCATCTATTTTCCATGCTTGTGGATATGTCCTTGAGCAGAACTTTTGTAGGTGATGATTCAAGTGGGAGGCAAATAGGTCTACGTCCGGCCTGCCCCATGTCGAGGTGAGTCGTATGAAGATGTCTGGATGTAACCTCCATTCGTGGGGGTCTAGGAAATTCCTGCTTAGACTGTCCGCCAGAACATTGTCTTTGCCTGGAACAAACTGGGATTGTAACTGTATGTTTAAACTCAGTGATTTTTCCCAAAGATTCATTGTCAGTCTGCAAAGGGGGTAAGAATGAGTGCCCCCCTGCATGTTTATGTACCACATCACAGTGGTGTTGTCTGTCCGTATTAGTAGGTGGCCTTGTTGAAGTTGCTGTCCGAAGGCCTCGATGGCATGCATTACTGCCAGCATTCCTTTTTGGTTGATATGCAGATGTGTTTCCTTTGGAGACCATTGTCCTTGAATACATCTGCCCTCCATGTGCGCCCCCCATCCAAGGTCTGAGGCGTCTGTGGTCATGGTCTGTGTTATCTGAGGTTTTTTGAATGACATACCTGTGTTTGACTGGCTTATTGTGGCCCACCATAGAAATTCCTTTTGAAGACATGGAATGAGCGACAAAGTTGCTTCTAGGTTGTTGCTGTGTTGAGACCATAAGCTTTTTAGGCAGCATTGAAGCTTTCTCATGTGTAGTCTTGCTAGTGGAAACAGGAGAATGCAGGATGCCATGTAACCCAGGGCCTGTAGGAATCTCCTTGCAGTCATCTGGGTGAGTTTTGCTAAACTTTTGAAGTAATGAGTTAACTTCTTTTGCTTGTCTTCTGTCAGGTAAGCCATTTGAGAGGCTGTGTCTAGTTTGGCTCCTAAGAAGGTTATTTGCTGGGATGGCTGAAGTCTTGACTTTTGAAAGTTGACTGTGTATCCCAGAGCCTGTAGCAAGTGTATGACATAATTCAAGTTTTTTGTCAAGGTTAGTTTGTTGTCCACTTGAATGAGGCAATCGTCCAGGTACGGGTAGATTTGAATCCCCTGGAGCCTGCAATGAGCAATTACTGATGCCAGGCATTTCGTAAATACTCTGGGCGCAGTAGATAAGCCAAATGGCAATGCTGAGAATTGATAGTGCTCTGGCCCTGCAAGAAATCTGAGGTATCTTCTGCAACTGTGTCTGATAGGGACATGCAGGTATGCCTCCTTGAGGTCCAGAGTAATCAGCCAAGACCCCTTGCCCAGCATGGGAAGGAGTTGCTGTAGAGTCAGCATTTTGAACTTTGGTACTATGAGAAAAGTGTTTAAAGCGGACAAATCCAGTATTGGTCTCCATTGAGTTTCTTTTCTTGGAACAAGGAACAGTCTTGAATAAAATCCTGACCTTGTTCTTGTAGTGGAACTTTTTCTATTGCTTTGATCTGAGCAAGCAGAGAAATTTGCTTGATAGCCTCTGTCCTCTGATTTTGTGGAAGGTTTGGCATGCCCTGTTTTCTTGGCAAGGTATGAAAATGGAACCTGTAACCATGGTCTATAATGTCCAAAATCCATTTGTCTTTTGTCAGTTTGTGCCAATTGTTTGAAAACAAAGATAATTTTCCGCCCAAGGGAGCTTCTGTTTGCTCCTTGGTAAGCGGAACTAGAGGAAAGTCATTGAGATTGTCCCTGCGGGGCAGGAGAAACCCCTGTGTCACCTCTTTGGTTTGTATTGCCCTCTTCCTCGGGCACGCCTGTTTTTGCCCCTTTGAAATCTTTCAGGATTAGGAAAGGACCAATTTTTAGAAGGCCAGTTCCTGCTGAATCTGGGTGGCTGAACCTGGAGGAAATCTTTGACTGTCTGAACTGACTTGGCTTTTTCCTCAATGGACTTTAACACATCTTTAGCATTAGCACCAAAGAGCTTGTTCTTTTCCAAGGGTGCATCAAGAAGTTTTGCCTTAACATGATCTGGTAAAGGTTGTTCTTTTAACCATGCATGTCTACGAATGACCGCCCCTGTCATAGCTGCCCTACATGAAGCTTCCAATGCATCATATCCACACTGTAGAAAGTGATTGCTAACCTGCTGAGAATTATGAACAGCCTCTTGCAAAGACTTCCTATCTAAAGGTTCAGGAGAGGCCAATTTTTTCTGTAAATCATCTAACAGGAAATCCTGATATTGAAACATGTGAAAGAGACAATTGAGAGCTCTCATAGATAAAGTAGTGGAGGTGTAAACCTTCTTCCCCCATCTCTCTAAGGACCTTGCTTCCCTGTCGGAAGGCAAAGGATTTTTGGAGGTGGTAGCTGAAACCCCTTTAGGCCCCTGGGAAATAGTTTCTAAATCAACAGCATGGGCCCTAAAGAAATGAGAATGGGTTTCTGGGACCCTATAGTATCTGTCAGGCTTGACAGGAGCAGGAGGAAGAGTATCAGGGGCAACACTGGAGTCAGAGTATAGATCATCCAAAACATCAAGCACAGGAGGTATAGCTAGGGGTCTGTGCTGGGGTTTTTTAAGGAATGTTCAAAGGCGCTTTCTGGAATCTGAATATTCCTGGCCTTGCCACTGAAAATGCTCCCTCATGGAATGCAGAACTTCCCCAAAAGAAATATCCTCAGGAGGAGAGGCCGAGGGAATGGAGTCCTCTGCATCTGAATCCTCATAGGTCTGGAAGGGCTCTTCCTGGCTTTCAGAGTGAACAGAGCCCTCAGAATCTTCATCTGAAGAAAGAGGGTCAGAGGGTTCAACCCTGGGCCTCTTATCAGGAGGAGGCTGGGATCCTCTTTCAGGATGGGCCTGGGAACCTCTGATCAGGGAAATTAAATCTGCTGCCAAAGACATGATTTAAGTGTCAGGAGTCGGCTGAGGTAAGGTTTTAGCAGTAAGATGCTTGGTCTTGCTGGCTGCCTTAGCACGTGTGTAGGCCTTGACAGACATGGACATGGGAGGCCTAGCCGCTCCACGTGCAGGAGTGACCTTATCAACAGCAATGGTCTCGGGCATTTCCTCGGTTTCAGTATCCGGAGGAAAATCAATAACTGGCATCGGAGTGGCCTCCGGTATCGGAGGTATCGGTAATGCGGTGTCTTCGGTTCGAAGCGGTGGAATAACCACTTCAGAAGGAACCGGGGCACTCGCGGTAAGTTTTGCCGTGGTGTCGGTGGAAGACGCGGGCCGAGGATGTCGGTCCCGGTCTTTTCATTTCTTAGGAGTATGCGTTGTCGGTTGTTCCGACGGCATTGTGTAATCAAATTTTTCGCCGAAAAAGTCTTCAGCGAACTCCGCCCGGCGCCTGAGAGTGCGCTTGTTGAAGCGAGCACAGGCGGTACAGGCCGAGACGTCGTGGTCTGGGCCAAGGCAAGGGAGGCAGTAAGAATGGAAATCCTTATGAGGTATTTGTTTACCACAAGACAAACAATTATTTACTTTTTCATAATTTCTGACATCGGCTGAGGCAAGAAAAGGTCCCCAACGGGGTACTTAGCTTTTTTGATGACTTCGGTTTCGAAGAATACAGGAGCTGACCAACCGGCACTTGTGAACTGCTTCTGCTTCGGGCACCGCGCAGCAAGAAAGACTGAAGAAGATGGCGTCGGCTGATGCTTATGTACTCCAGCCGTTCTGACGTCGGAGAGAAATGAAACATCAGCCGACGTCGGACCCAGACTTTGGAATCCGGCCGACCGAGGGCTGCCTGAGGCAGGACAACCCATATGTTATGACAGCAGATGTCCTTCAAGAATGCAACTGCAATCACCACACGGCAAGAAAGACTGGAGAACATGGCGTCGGCTGTCAGCTTTGTACTCCTGGTGCTCTGATGTTAGGGAGCATGGCTGAACAGCCGACGGCGGACCCAGACTTTGGGATTATGGCCGACCTGGGACTGCCTGCTGGCAAGGGAAAACCCTACAGTCATGACTGCAACAGTGAAACACGATGAACATCTTCCAAAACATCAATGGACAGAGGCCTTAAACCAGGTGGAAGCTCTTTTGGCTATGAAAGCCATAGAACTAGTTCCACTTTCAGAGATAGGACAAGGCTTTTACTGAAGGCTCTTTCTAGTCCCCAGGAAGCAAAATTCATGGAGACCCATTCTGGATCTGTCAGTCTTGAACACTTTTCTAGAGATACCAAAATTCAAGATGCTAACTCTACAGCAGCTACTTCCAGTGCTGACCAAAAATGCATGGATGGTAACTTTGGATTTAAAGGAGGTATATTTACGCATTCCCATCAGGCAGGAACGCATAAAATACCTCAGGTTCAAGGCCGGATCGAGGCACTTTCAATTCTCTGCCCTGCCCTTTAGATTGTCTACTGCGCCCAGGGTCTTCACCAAATGCCTGGCTCCAGTAGTAGCTTATTGCAGACTCAAGGGAATTCAAATTTACCCTTATCTGGACGACTGTCTTATTCAGGCAGATAGCAAGGAGGTCTTACTCCAGCATCTACAGTTTGTTCAGAATTTCCTCAAGTTCCTGGGATTCACTGTAAACATAAAAAAGTCAAATTTGACACCCTCACAACAGATAATTTTTCTGGGTGCTTCTCTAGACACAACAACCCAGATGGCATTTCTGACACACGAGAAACAGTTGCAGCTGGCTTCAACTTTCAAAACCTTGGCAACGTTAACTCAGCTATCTGCAAGGAAATTCCTGCAAGCTTTGGGTTACATGGCCTCCTGCATCCTTCTCGTACCATATGCAAGACTACATATGAGGAAAATACAGTGGTACCTAAAAAGTGTATGGTCGCAGCATTGCCACAGTTTAGACATACTGATCTCCGTCCTGCCTTGTCTTCAAAAGGAATTCCTTTGGTGGTCCAAGGCATGTACTCTAAACACAGGAAAACCCTTCTGTCTGCCTCCGGCCACTCAGATACTAACCACGGATGCCTCAGATTATGCATGGGGAGCCCATTTTCAAGGCTACTGTCTGCAGGGCCTTTGGACAAAGGATCAGAAGCATCTGCATATCAATTTAAAGGAAATGTTGGCCGTTCAGAAAGCTCTTTTGGCCTTCAGGAATCTTCTTCAACCAGGACAACTACTGATACGGACAGACAACACCACAGTTATGTGGTACATAAACAAGCAAGGGGGATCTCATTCCTACCCCCTTTGCAGACTAGCCATGGATCTATGGAACACAGCTCTAGCTTGCAATCTGGAATTTCAAGCTCAGTTTCTACCAGGGAAGCAAAACTTCCTGGCAGACAGCCTGAGCAGAAACCTTTCGGACCCACATGAGTGGATGCTGGACACCGAAATATTCAGGATGATAACAGCAGTCTGGGGATGTCCTCACATAGACCTCTTTGCATCCCACCTCAATCATCAACTACAGATTTTTTCCACCAGGACTTTCCACGAACAAGCTTGGAAAGTGGATGCTCTATCATTCAGTTGGAGAAACCTCTCGGGATATGCCTTTCCGCCTCTTCCTCTTCTTCCATGGGTATTATTAAAGATCAGACAGGACAAGCCCAAGATGATAATCTTGCTGGCCCCAAATTGGCCTCGACAGTTTTGGTACCCAACTCTGAAAAACTGAAGATAAAAGAAACTGCAAGGAACCACCATGAAAAGTGAAAAAGTTTTAATGTTGAACGAGCGCTTTCACGCACACACAGGTGCGCTTCATCAGGTTACAATTAGACAAAAGAAACCTCTCTACTTATATGCAAAAACCAATATCAATTAATCAATTGATAAAACAATAATAATATAATTAAGACTGTAATCATTCCACAATTTAAAGAGATAGGTTCAGAGTATCTTATAGTATCCTTTCTCAAAGATGTAAACTCGATTATCAGTCTGTTCATCAAGGTCAGTTACAAACATGGTTTGTGAAAATCATTTATAAAAACATTTGTAAAAACATATAATGTGAATCATAAGCCACATACACTCTCAAAAAATTTTTTACTCTAAGCATCATTTATAAAACCAAATAACAAAGTTTCATCAATCCGTGTGTCACTACGGATCGGAAACAACGTCTGCTAAACCAATCAACATGAGCAGACGCATCGATTAAAAATTTTAAAATTTCAGCATGACATTTTTATCCTTTAGTGAAGACCCCAAAAAATCATAATTTAATACTCAGCCAAAAAATATATTGGCCGAGTAGAAAAAACACATTTCAAAAGAGATGACAAGCCATAGTATAATTAAATTATTATTCCAATGCTCACGTCAGCATATTCAATTATCTTAAGGATATATTGAAACAATAAGATAATGTGAAATAATAAGGTCATGTTCGCACATGCCTAATATCAGCAGATTATACAATAAGTATTAGGTATGGACAAGTCAAAGTTAGCTAAATTCAAAGACATTAGAAGTGCATCATATTAGAACAGAGCATCAACAGATACTTAGAGTATGCATTCATACTCATTATTTTATGTGCTTAACTAATTTCACAGTGCACACCTCAATCAATATCATTTTCATTAAAACTGCTTAAACTCATGCATTGATTTAGTGGTAAAGCTACTACAATAGATGATGCCATACATAGGTCAATACGCACACAAATGTATATATATTTAGCATGAACTCACATAATCAAGCCATGCAAATATATACTACTCTATTGCATAGTGAACAAAAATCATTGCAGTACAAGGATACACCAATATGTGAGCCTGGATCATATGTGATATATCAGAAGACTGACATATAGCATGAATAACTATAAAAGAAGGACCAGAGTGTATTTAAAAGTTATGTGACGAACTATAATGTTGATGGATGTTTGATATGGGGGGAAAAATGATCTGCATCTGCATATCAATTTAAAGGAAATGTTGGCCGTTCAGAAAGCTCTTTTGGCCTTCAGGAATCTTCTTCAACCAGGACAACTACTGATACGGACAGACAACACCACAGTTATGTGGTACATAAACAAGCAAGGGGGATCTCATTCCTACCTCCTTTGCAGACTAGCCATGGATCTATGGAACACAGCTCTAGCTTGCAATCTGGAATTTCAAGCTCAGTTTCTACCAGGGAAGCAAAACTTCCTGGCAGACAGTCTGAGCAGAAACCTTTCGGACCCACATGAGTGGATGCTGGACACCGAAATATTCAGGATGATAACAGCAGTCTGGGGATGTCCTCACATAGACCTCTTTGCATCCCACCTCAATCATCAACTACAGATTTTTTCCACCAGGACTTTCCACGAACAAGCTTGGAAAGTGGATGCTCTATCATTCAGTTGGAGAAACCTCTCGGGATATGCCTTTCCGCCTCTTCCTCTTCTTCCATGGGTATTATTAAAGATCAGACAGGACAAGCCCAAGATGATAATCTTGCTGGCCCCAAATTGGCCTCGACAGTTTTGGTACCCAACTCTGAAAAACCTATGTCTGGAGCCTCCTTGGATTTTACCACAGACTCCGAACCTTCTGTCCCAGCACCAGGGTCAGGTTCTACACTCCCATGTCAGAACTCTCAGCCTGGCGGCCTGGTTAATCCAAGGTCTTTGATTCATTCTCTCCTACCCAAGCAGGTTATGGATGTCATTTTAGAAGCCAGACGTCCTAGCACTAGAAAATCTTATGCAGGAAAATGGAAAAGATTTTGTTCCTGGATGCAGGCTCAGGATTCTGATCCTCTTCTTCCTAACATTCCTTTGATTTTACTTTACCTGACAGATCTCTTACATAAGGGTCTCTCTTTCTATTCCATTAAGATACATGCCTCTGCTATTTCCGCTCATTATAATACAGACCCTCCAATCTTTTCCCACCAGCTCATGAGACAGTTTCTCAGAGAAGCTAAGAACTTAAGACCTCCTAGATCTCCTCCCATTCCTGCTTGGGATCTCAACTATGTTTTGGAAAAGCTCACCTTACCTCCTTTTGGGCCTGCTGCCTCTTCTGATATCAAGTTTTTATCTTGAAAAACAGCCATCCTCTTAGCTCTGACCTCTGCCAGGAGAGTTTCAGAGTTGCAAGCTCTCATGGCTGTGGAACCTTACATTATTTTTCATCAAGACAGGGTGTCTTTAAGGACGAATCCTACTTTCATGCCTAAGGTGGTTTCCAAAGTGGCTTTAAATCAAACTATTCACTTGCCAACTTTTTTCCCCACTCCTCAAAATAAAGGGGAAAGGATCTTACATTCCTTGGATGTACACAGACAACTACGTTTTTACCTGGACAGAACCAAGGACATCAGAAACTCAGAGCAATTGTTTGTTTCTTATGCTTCAAGTTCCCAAGGTAAAGCCATTTCAAAACAGACTATTTCTAAATGGATTGCTCATGGAATCAGATTTTGTTATTCATACCATGGAAAGCAAATCCCAGGGAGTATAAGGACTCACTCTACCAGAGCTGCTGCCACTTCAGCTGCCTTCCTCAGGGGAGTTCCAACCAAAGACATTTTGGAAGCTGCAACTTGGAGTTCAGTGCATACCTTTTCAAAGCACTACAATCTACCTCTCCATTCTAAGTCTAGGGCAGGCTTTGCTTCTGCAGTCTTGCAGGGCCTTTTAGCCGCCCCTTCTTCTTTATAACCACCTCCCTTTCATTCTGCTTTGGGATTCTACCCTACAGTCATGACTGCAACAGTGAAACACGATGAACATAGTACAGTTGTGTACACTTACCATAAATGTAGATGTTCGAGTGTCTTCACTGTTGCAGTCTGGGTTTCCCTCCCTCCTGTCCCCTCTTATTTTTACTTTTGTGTGGTTCTTTTTTTTCACCATTCTTCTGAGGTGTATTTGCAAAGGATATGGGACTTTACTCTTTTTGGGACTCCTGACATCTGGGGCAAGAAAAACTGGAGAACATGGCTTCGGCTGTCAGCTTTGTACTCCTGGCACCTTGACGTCAAGGAGCATGACTGAACAGCCGACGCCAGACCCAGACTTTGGGATTCTGGCCGACCGAGGACTGCCTGCCAGCAAGGGAGAACCCTACAGTCATGACTGCAACAGTGAAGACACTCGAACATCTACATTTATGGTAAGTGTACACAACTGTACTTTTTCCATGAGACATATTTTAACTCTGCTGAATTGGCTGGCTCAAAAGTAGGTAAAGTTAATTTCTCCAAGACGAAGTTGAGGTTCCAAGTTGGAGTTGGTGCTCTACGGGGCGGCCTTATGTTTTTGGCCCCTCTGAGATATTGTTTTAGCAAAGGATGAGAGAAAATTGGCGGTCTGTGTTGTAATGAGCAGAGGCGTGGATCTTAATGGATGAAAAGGATAGGCCTTTGTCCAGCATATCAGTTAAATATAATAACATCTGAGGAATACTTGGGACAAGAGGGTCAAGGCTGTGTGCCTGGTTCCAGGCAGAGAATCTCTTCCATTTATCCGAATAGGCTTTCCTGGTGCTAGGCCTCCTGGCCTCCAAAATGACATTCATAACAGCTTTAGAGAGATGTGTTGTTTGCTTGACTAAGGTATCTGCCATGCAGCCAGGTTTAAAGGTTTGAGCTGGCTGTGAAGTATCTGATTGTTTTGCTGAGTCAGAAGATGTGGAATTTGAGGCAGTATCCATGGTGGACCTTGTGCTAAGTTCTTTAAGATTGGTTACCAGTGCTGGCGTGGCTAGTCTGGGCCAATCAAGATCCTTTTTGGCTTTTCTTGTCTGCCTTTTAGGAGTACCTTTGAAAGGAGAGGCAGTGATGGAAAGGCATATACTTGAAAGTTTTTCCATCTAAATGAGAGGGCATCCACTTTCCATGCTTGTGGGTGGTTAAGTCCTTGTGCAGAATTTCTGTAGCTGGCAATTAATTGGAGAGGCAAACAGATCTATGTCCGGGCTTCACCATTTTTGTGCTATCATGCTGAATATTTGTGGATTTAATTTCCACTCGTGCGGATCCATGATGTTTCTGCTTAAGTCGTCTGCCAGAGTGTTTTTCTCTCCTGGCAGGAATTGTGCTTGCAGATGAACTTGAAAGGTTAGAGCTGTGTTCCACAAGGTCATGGCTTGTCTGCAGAGGGGATATGAATGAGTGACCCCTTGCTTGTTTATGTACCACATAA